>NW_004444001.1:13623295-13635192 GCF_000243295.1 Trichechus manatus latirostris | reverse complement strand
GGGTAGAATTGTCATTTTCACAATGTTGAGTCTGCCTATCCATGAGCATGGTATGTTTTTCCATTTATGTAGATCCCTTTGGGTTTCTTGCAGTAGTGTTCAAATATTTTTTTTTTTTAAATGAAAAACCGAACCCATTGCCGTCGAGTCAATTCCTACTCATAGCAACCCTATAGGACAGAGTAGAATTGCCCCATGGGGTTTCCAAGGCTATAATCTTTATGGAAGCAGACTGCCACATCTTTGTCCTGAGGAGCAGCTGGTGAGTTTGAATCACTGACCTTTCTGTTAGCAGCCAAGCACTTAACCACTGCATCACCAGGGCTCCTGTTTCAAATATAACCAGCTAAATTATGCACTAATATCATGTAAAAAGGGCAGCTGAGTGGTAAAAACTGTTAAGCACTCGACTACTAGCCAAAAAGTTGGTGGTTCAAACCCACTCAGAGGTGCCTCAGAAGACAGGCCTGGCGATCTGCTTCCAAAAGGTCACAGCTTTGAAAACCCTGTGGAGCAGTTCTGCTCTTCACACATGGAGTTGGCATGAGTTGAAATCAAATCAACTGCATGACAATCAACAACAACAAATCATGTAATGAATTTCCAGTCATGAGTATGCATTCATTCAACTCAACAGACTTTTACTGATCACCATTATAAGGCAGCAGCTGCTCTGTCATAAGTACAGAGATGGAAAATATAGCCCCTGCACTTAAAAGAGAAAGTGTTGGGGAGGTACACTGGAGTTATCCAATCCAAAGGATTGGGAAGGGTGGTCAGGCAGCCAAGACAACAGACAGGTGTACAATCATAAGCCCAGAATGCCTCGGTGAGGGGAGGGGTAGACACCGGGAACCAGAGTCAAAATACAGATGGCCCTGTGTGCCATGGAAATGATTTGAGGTCTTAGCCTAGGATTTGTAGGCAGTTGATGAAGGCTTTTAAGTAGGTAACTGATTTGGTCTTTCAGCCAGATCTATAGTCACAGGAAGAAAAACAATTTCAAAAAATTATATATGAAAAATTTTGTTCAATAAGCATTGATTAAGCCCTCACTAAGGTTAACCAACTAGTAAACATGTTCTCAGTACCTTCTACGTACAAGGCACTATGTATGCTGGGGGGAGCCCTGGTGGCACAGTGGTTAAGAGCTAAGCTGCTAATCATAAGGGTGGCAGTTGGAATCCACCAGCCACTCCTTGGAAACCCTATGGGGTAGTTCTACTCTGTCCTATAGGGTAGCTATGAGTCGGAATTGACTCGATGGCAACAAGATTTTTGTTTGTTTGTTTTTTTATGCTGGTCCCTGGGTGGTGCAAATGGCTAACATGCTTAGCTGCTAACTGAAAGATTGGAAGTTCGAGTCCACCCAGAGGCTCTTTGGAAGAAAGGCCTGGTGATTTACTTCTGAAAAATCAACTGTTGAAAACTCTATAGAGCACAGTTCTACTCTAACACACATGGGGGTTGCTATGATTCAGAGTTATCTCAAGACAGCAACTGATTTTTCATATGTATGCTGGACACTGTGAGCAATGGAACACAGCAAACACAAACTCTGCCTTCAAGGAATATGATTTCTAGCTAAGAAGGCTATGATATGTTTTGAACTCACGCTTATCTAAACAAAATTCACTTTATTGCAAAGAAGCTGAATTTAGAATCATGGTTCAGACCAATAAAGTAAGCACATTCTCATCTTAGTAATGCATTTGCAGTACCTTTCTAATCTGGATCTCTTTGCAAATTTTAAGCAGTAAATACAAATGACGTGTTGCCTAATAATTAGAAGCTGATATAGTAAAACCTGTGAAAGCTGGAAACTGCGTAAGGCAGAAACCTGTCAGAGAAGCTTTTCTACTAAAACGAGAGATAGAAAAGTGGAAAGATTGTACCCTGTCAAAGGCAGAAAACTTGTGAAACCTGGAAAAACAAGGCAGACCCATAAAATTCTGGCTCTCTCAGGTTTCACTGTACTTGTACGTATCACAAGTTACTTTACCACGGGATAGCTTTTTTAAACACATAAATATTGGTAAATCTGTGTTTTGTTCATTTGTGAGTACATAAATTACAAAAAAGGGATTTAAAAAAAATAATACAAGGCAATGTTCAACATAGGATTCCATCAAAAATCATTATCATTTGAATGGACCACAAGTACCACAGCTTCCACCAGACTGAGTCCAGCACAACTAGATGGTGCCTGGTTACCACCACTGACTGCTCTGATAGGGATCACAATAGAGGGTCCCCGACAGAGCTGGAGAAAAATGTAGAACATCACACACACAAAGAAAGAGCAGACCTACTGGTCTGACAGACTGGAGAAACCCTGAAAGTATGGCCCACGGACACCCTTTTAGCTCAGTAATGAAGTCACTCCTGAGATTCACCCTTCAGCCAAAGATTAGATAGACCCATTAAAAAAAAAACAAGCAAGACTAAAGGGGCACACCAGCCCGGGGGCAAGGACGAGAAGGCAGGAGGCGACAGGAAATCTGGTAATGCGGAACCCAAGGCCGAGAAGGGGAGAGTGTTGACATGTCATGGGATTGGTAACCAATGTCACAAAACAATATGTGTATTAGTTGTTTGATAAGAAACTAGTGTGCTCTGTAAACCTCCATCTAAATACAATAAAAAAAAAATTGTCCCTTGGACATTACCATTTTGTCATCAAGTCATTATATTTCTCTGCTTCTGCTCACCTAGCTATAAATTGTTTCCGAAACAAAAAGTGAAAACTTTGTTTCAGATCCCCATTTAACTTCCTTGACTGCATAGATGACAATGAGGATTATAACCCATCTGACAAGGGAGCTTTTAAACTGCCTGTTTTGACATTATTTTGATGCCCAGAATTAAATGCCTGCTAAAGCAAAAGAATCTCATAAACCAAGACATTCTTCTCTGCATATCCGTGAGAACTCACATTCCATTCTGCCAGTTTCCTGACCACAGCTCCCCACTCCCACAACTGCACCACATTCTGTGCACAGTTCATAAGCAGGTCTCCCTATCCTCCTTGTTGGCTCATACCACCTCACCCAGCATCTGCCTTTGCTCACATCCACTTAAATATCTGACAGCTACTTCAAATCAGACAGTACACTTGAACCTCCCTATTCCTGAGACTATATACCCTTGGAGTCTGACTCATTCTAAATGATCCCATGCACACTCCCTCTCTCATTCTTCGCACATTTGCTTCTTCTTAAACATGGACCATGTCCCTTTTTTTCCCCTCAACGCTCATGTCTCTGATTTGTGGAGTCTCAATTTTATCCTTGGACTACCTCTGTTTTTCCTTAAATTTCTTGACTATGTCTCCATCCTTCTTTTTTCATTCTTCCCTCTCCACCATTTATCTCATGCCATATTTCTCCTAACTCTTTTATACCATCCTTTTGTTGTCAATCCAGTTTTCCCAGTCTAGTAAGCCCCACATATATAGCCTCTTTGCTCTCCTAACACTACCTCACCACCAAATATCTTTTTATACTTTGGAATAGTCTTGGGTATTTTGAGACTATTATAGAGTAACAAAGTTTTCTATGTGTTAACGGCATGTAATCTCAATTTATTCCTTAAACTAAATCTGCAAAGTAGACAACATTATTTCTAGCTTGACAGTATTAGTAACAAAGACATTAATAACAGCTAATATCATCTGACTATTTTAACTGTCAGGCACTTCCTATACCTCACATGGCATGGTTCTTATTACAACCCTATGAGTAGTCGTATTATCATCCCCATTTTAAAGAGCAGGAAACATTCAGGTATGACATATCCAATAAGGGTCTAATTTCCAAAATATATATAAAACTTTCACAACTCAACAATAAAAAGTCAAGTAACCCAATTAAAAAATGACCAAAGGAAATGAACAGACTCTTCACCAAAGAGGACATCTAAGCAGCTGACAAACACATGAAAAAATGCCCACAATCATTAGCCATTAGAGAGATGCAAATCAAAATTACAGTGAGATACCATCTCACCCTGCTAAAATGGTAGTGATTTTAAAAAAAACAACAAATGTTGGTGAGGATGTGGGGAGATGAGAATCCTTATCCCCTGCTGGTGGGAATGTAAAATGGTACAACCACTATAGAAAACAGTATGCTGATTCCTCAAAAAATTAGAAATAGGACTACTTTATGATCCAACAATTTCACTCCTTGGTATATACCCTAAGGATCTAATAGAAGAGACTAAGATAGTCATATGTACACCTATATTCATAGCAGCACTATTCACAATAGCCAAAAGATGGAAGCAACCTAAGTGCCCATCAACAGATGAATGGATAAGCAAAATGTGGTATATACATACAATGGAATACTACACAGCCATAAAGAAAGATGCATTCCAGAAACATCTTGGAACATGGATATACCTAGAAGATATTATGCTGAGTGAAATAAATCAATGACAAATATTGTACGATCTCACTTCTATAAAATGACAAGAACAGATATATATACAGAGATCAACATTCATTGGTGGTTACCAGGAGTGGGGGCGTGGGGTGGGATTCATTCTTTTGACAGTAGTTACTTTTTATTTATGGTAATGGGAAAGGTAGCACACTATAGAGGAGAAATATGCACAGCTTAACCAAGTTAACTGATGCCACTAGGTTGTACATCCACACACACCCAAAGATGTTTTGGTAAATGCTGTTATATACAATTTTGCAACAACAACAACCAAAATACATATGTGTGTATAGGTAAGTATGCATATATATGTGTGTGTGTACATATAGGTATATATATGAATGTGTGTGTGTGTATATATATATAATAAAACAAATAAGAATCACAGAATCTGATATTCTTAGACATAACCACTCACCTCATAGGATTAGTTTTCTTGATTTGAAGACTTAGAGTCATAATCTCATGAGACAACTTGGTCAAATGGCATAACATAGTTCACAAAGTTTATGTTCTACATCCTAGTCTGGTGAGTAGCATCTGGGATTTTCAAAGCTTATGAGCAGCCGTCTAAGATACAACTATTGGTCTCTACTCATCTGGAACAAAAGAGAAAGAAAGAAAGCTAAGATTCAAAGAAGGAAATGGTCTACAGGACTAATAGTCTACACAAACCACAGCCTCATCTACCCTGAGACCAGAAGAACTAGGTGGTACCTGGCTACTACCACTGACCATTCTGATCGGGACACAATATATGGATTCTGATAAAAATGGGAGAAAAATGCAGAACAGAACTCAAAAAAGTCTCATAAAAAGTCCAGACTTACTGGACCGGTTGAGACTAGAGGACTCCCTGAGACTATTGCCCTGAAATACTCTTTAAACCTTGAACCGAATCCGCCACCCCCAGGTCACCTTTTAGCTAAATAATATTGGCTCATAAAATAAAGAATATCACCTGTGAGTACTGCACTTCTTTAAAAACTCATCTATATGAGACCAAACAGTCAACAATTACTCTAAAGCAAAGATGAGAAAGGGGCCTGGAAACTAGATTACTACTAATGAAACAACCAGAAGGAAAACAATGAAAATGTTGATACATTGTGAAAAAAGTCACTAAACAACTTGTGTAGAAATTGTTAAATGGAAACCTAATTTGCTGTGTAAACTTTCACCTAAAATACAATAAAATATTAAACTAAAACCCATTGCTGCTGAGTCAATTCTGACTCATAATGATGCTGTAGGACAGAGTAGAACTGCCCCATAGGGTTTCCAGGGAGCAAATGGTGGATTCGAACTGCCAGCCTTTTGGTTAGCAGATTGTTGTGGCCACTATGTACTTCAAGTGCATTCCAACCTAGGGAGCTCATCTTCTAGCACTATATAGGACAATATTCTGTTGTGATTCATAGGGTTTTCATTGACTAATTTACAGAAGTAGATTGCCAGACCTTTCTTCCTAGTCTATCTTAGTCTGGAAGCTCTGCTGAAACCTGTCCACCATGGGTGATCCTGCTAGTATTTGAAATACTGTTGGCATAGCTTCCAGCATCATAACAGAATGCAACCCACCACGGTACAAGAAACTGACCGATGGGTGGTGGACATAGTAAGTACTTGACGCTAATTTCTCTTCCCTCCTTTAAACACCTGTTGAGGACCTACTTTGTGACAGGGCTTGTACAAGGTGCTTGTATAGACGGGTGTATAGAAGTAGTGAAGGAGACACAATTCCTACTCTCATGGAGCTCATGATCTAATGGAGGAAATTGCATTCCACAAGTTGTTGTTGGGTGACCTCGAGTAAATTCTTTCTCATGGTGACCCCATGTGACAGAGTAGAACTGCTCCATAGGGTTTTCTTGGCTGTATAGAAGCAGATTGCCCTCCAGGCCTTTCTCCCACAGAGCTGCTGGGTGGCTTCAAACCACCAATCTTTCAGTTAGCAGCCAAGCACTTAACCATTGTGCCACCAGGGTAAGTACCCCAAATCATCGATGTTACTTCTCACATGCTCCCGCTTTCTTGATTGTATTCTCTGCTTACTTATAAATACTGTGATTGTGCCTCTCCTAGGACGTTTAGTGTCTTTTCTTTTGCAATATAACTATTTTCGTACATGGTTATCTCCTATTATGAGTGTGATCACCTTGAAGACTGGGGCTATGTCCTACCTACCTTTGCATTCTTGCCAGCTATTAGCAGATAGGAGGCTCTCAATAACTATGTGCTAAATTCAACAATATAAAGGCAGTTCAAAATTATTTCTCAGTGTGCTCAAGATTTCAAATCAAGGAATTATTACTTCAGTGATTACATCAGATTCTTCTTGTGAACGCTGTCTTATAAATGAATGATATTACACTCTGTGGCAAACTCTTCCTGGAGATAATGGCCAATATGTGGCTGCCTAAAATGTATTCTTAACTGAGTGTTCTCGTATCTAATTTTTATGAAGACAGTCCCTGTTAAACAATTAGGCAATACTTTTTATTAATTTTTAAATACCTGAATTTTCTTCGAAATATAATCCAAAGAAGTATATTTAGAATAGATACATTCTATTCATCCCAAAAAAGTCCCTGGGTGGTGCAAATGGTTAAGTGCTCAACTACTAACCAAAAAGTTGGTGATTCAAACCCACCCAGAGGCACCTTAGAAGACAGGCCTGGTGATCTAATTCCAAAAAATCAACTATTAAAAACCCTATGGAGCAGAGTTCTGCTCTGAAACACGTGGGGTGGCCACCCATAAATCAGAATCCACTCAACAGCAACTCGTTTGGTTTGGTTTTTATTTATCACAAGGTCCTAATTTTTTCTAAGATTTACTGGGAAGGTGGGGGAAGCAGTGAACTAAATGCTGATAGTAAGAGACAAATGCTAGAACAGCCTATCTATCCTACAGTCTTCATCCCAGCAGCCACTCCCAAGAGGCGAAGCCTGGGCTTCATCAGCCTGGCCTCTCTGCACATAAACACATATCTGTGTTTGTACACATGTACACGTTCTCTCTCCACCAATGAACTCCCACCTTATTCTTCAAATCTCACCTCTCACCTCTAGAAAGTTTATAAAGAATGAAGAAATCCAGGCTATTACAACACCACAAGGTTTTGCTGAAAAAATATTAAAAAGTCATGACCAGCTGGTTAGGAAACTAATCACTACCTGTGTGTTGTTTAACCTGAAATTCGGTAAGAAACAAAACTGTGGGCTCAAAGACACACTGAACGTTTCAGAACCCAATTAAACAAATAAAGCATTTACAAAATAGAAAGGTATGTGATCACCACACAGCAGAGTTGTGTTATAATACTAGCATGTTTTCCAAGGCCTGGGAAAATGATATTATGGCAAGAGAATCAGCCTTAGAGGAATTCTTACTTCTGATATACGTTCGCTAACGTAAGTTCAACTATAGCTTTCTCTTCTCCTACGTGGAAGTATTATTTAATGAGTCTATTTTAGATATTACTTAAACTAAAAGGAAAGGAAAAGGAAAGTCAAGGCAGAGACTTTGTAGAGACAGGAACTTAAAGCCATGGGGGGCAGTTTTGTTTTTTGAGGGGAGAACCTTGAGAAAGAGGAAGTCTTTGAACAATTTAGTGAGAGATAGACAGTTTAGCCAACAGAAAGCCTGAGGGGGAAAAATCTCTCTTCTTATTGACTTCTTCATTTGTTCATTCATTTGAGGGGAGGAGGAGAGAATGTTTTAACCATGAATCAGGATAACTTTTTTTAACATAATGAAAATTAGAATCAGATTTATCCAGTATAAATAAAAACTTAGCCTATTTTTAAACCTATTTATTAATCACTGTTCACATTCTTATACTCTTTTTCTGGTTATATAAAAATTACTGTTGTACCAAGTTCAAACAGTACAAAAATCTGTAAAGCGGAAGATGAAAGTCCCACAAAATCCCCTGTCTCAGAATAGACACGGTTAACAGTTTGGTTTGTATTCAACCAGAATTTCTGTTCATGTTTGAACATGTAAATATTTTATAATTATACTATTCATACTGATCTGTAACTCGCTTTTTTTCACCTAACAATAGACATATTTCCTTGCCAGTGCGTTCTATTTCCATATCAAGTCATTCCTTCAAATGGTACAGTTCACTGTCTTATTGAACCATGACCAATTCTGTATCAATGGACATTTGAATTATTCCCAGTTTGTTTTGGTACCATAAACACTGCCCCAGTGAACATCTTTGTATATACATTTTTACACACTTGTGTGACATTCTTCAGCCAAGTAGAATTGCTAGATCAGAAGCCATGCACATTTACGTTTTGATTCGATTTTGCTAAATTGTCTTCCAAAAAGTTGTACCAGGTTACACTTTCTTAACAGTCTATACTATTGCCAACACTGTTATTAACAATCTTTTGAATTTAGTCCATCTGACAGGGGAAGAATTATAGCTCATTGTTTTGATTTACATTATGGAGGTTGAGAATTTTTGCGTTGTATATTGACTGTTTTTATCTCTTTGTCTAAAAATTGCCAGCCTATATCCTTGGCTCATTTTTCTATTTTGTTATTTATCATTTTCTTATTGATTTATAAGAACTCTTTCTTCTAGGGATGTTAGTCATTTTTCCGGGTGCCCATTTGCTCTCAGGCCCATTCTCCCTTTCCCCCAGATGTGTGTGGGGGTAGGGATGGGGAGTTGGCCAACGCAGACTGCTTTCCCAGGGTTCCCTATCAGCAGGCTTCCAGCTACATAAGGGCTTATGAGAGGCATTGGTGGGAGACGGGAGAGTGTAGGAGGCAAAATATTGACCCCTTTAAAGATGCCTCTGTCCTAATCCTCAGAACCTGTGAAGATGTTACCTTACATGGCAAAGGGGAATTGAGTTGCCAATAGAATTGCCAATCAGCTGACCTTAAAAAAGGGAGATTTTCCTGGATTATCCAGGTGGGCCCAATGTAATTACAAGGGTCCTTAAAAGTGGAAAAGGGAGACAGAAGCAAGAGAACCTGAAAGATGGGACCTTGAGAAGGACTCAACCTACAAGTGCTGACCTTGGAGATGGATCAAGGGGCCACAACCCAAGAAATGCAAGCAGCCTCTAGAAGCTGGAAAAGCCGAGGAAGCATTCTCCCCAAGAGCCTCTAGTAAGAAATGCAGCCAAGTCTACCCCTTGATTTTAGCCTAGTGAGACCATTTTCAGATCTGTGACCTCCAGAACTACAAGATAATAAGAGTTGTGGTAATTTATTACAGCAGCAATAGGAAACTAATACAGAGGTCACAGGACAGGAGATGCCAGGACATTTCCATGCCACTCTTACTCCCTACTTTAAGCATCATATTCAGCAGCCACTGTGTCTTCTGTGTGTATTCTGCTCCCACCAGAGCGATCCGTGTGGCTTTGGCTTCAACTCAGTTACCCTGGCCCCTGGATCCTCCAGCTGAGGGGCAAAGTGACTTTCTGCTCTTGATAATTTCTGAGGTGCCTCTTTGGGATTTCAGCTCTTCCATCACCTAGGAAAACAATTTCTCTATTAGATTCTCTCTGTTTCAAATATTTAGAGTGGTCTTTCTTTTCCTCATGGGGACCCTATGTGTTATAGAGTAAAACTGCTCCCTAGGGTTTTTTTTTTTTTGGCTGTAATCTTTATGGAAGCAGATTGCCAGGCCTTTCTTCCATGGTACCACTGGGTGGGTTCAAACTGCCAACCTTTTGGTTAGAGCCTAGTGCAAACCATTTTTGGCACAGGGAGTCACCATGTGTTGGAATCCCCATGGTAACAGGTTTCTTTTCCTGGTTGCACCCTGCTTGATACAGTTTGTCAAAGTGTGACAAATACGTTTTCCCAGTTTGATGTTTGACTTTTCACAGTGTTTTTCTGCCATTCAGGAAGTTTAAAACTACATGTTGTTAAACTTATCCTTTTTTAAAATGGTTGTTGAGTTTTATGTTACAGTTAAAAGACCTTTTCTCCTCCCAAATTACAAAAATAAATTACCTGTAGTTTTAAATATTTTATTGAATAATATGTAATCACAAAAGTATATGTCATAAGTGTACAGCTCACTGAATTTTCACAAACTATAAAACTTCTAGCAATGTTATGATTTCATTTTTACATTGAAAATTATGATATCTAGACTGGATTTGAGAGTAGATGGAATAAGATTGAAATTCAGGGGTGTTTGTTTTCTCTTCAATGCCTAGCTATTTATAATGCTTGCAAACAATAATCCATATTTCTCCCACAGATTTGAAATGCCATCTTTATCATATACCTAATGCTAAATATACTTGATCAATTTCTGGACCCTGAGCTATTCTATATCTGTATTTCACTATTTCACAATGTATTCTAATATACAATTGTGTTAAGCACTCCCTCTCACCCTAATTATTCATCTTCAGAATTTAAAATGTTTTAATGTTTAGAATTACAAAATGCTGTTGCTCATGCAAGAAAGAGTGAGTGAATATCAAAAACAAGTTCTAGGCCAGGTAACATCATTAATAGTCTTGTATCCCTGTGTGGATGTTTGTTTTTCTTTGGCCAGGTTAGCCAGGACCTGGCGCACATAAATATTCAGTAAACATGTGGCTCCTAAGCCTGACTGGCGGGAGAAAGATGTGGCAGTCTGCTTCTGCAAAGATTACAGCCTTGGAAACCCTGTGGGGCAGTTCTACTCTGTCCTATAGGGTCGCTATGAGTCAGAATTGATGGCAGTGGGTAAGCTCGACTGAGCATTAAAGGTGCACCAAACACACATTTTGACTAAATTCCAACTGATTGTGTATTAAAATCAATATTTATGAGAACTCATTAACAGAGCTAGATATCACCATCGTAGTTTGAAATTCTAGCATACAAAAATAAATCAGAATTTTTTATTAAAAATTATTATTCCAACTTTATTTGACATTTTAGATGTTGATTTTTTTTTAAGTTTAAGATTATAGAGCAGGAACAATAATCTCTCTTGCTTACTTGCTTCTGTGGTCGCTGTCACGCACATTTTGCAATGTTAAATATATGCCTGTTTTAACAGAAGTCAGTGGTCAAACAAGATACTTTTAGTCTGGCTTTGCCTAGATAGGGTGCTGCTGTAATATTGCTACCAAGTTTCTAAGCTTCCTTCCTTCTCCAATGGCAATTTTGTTGTTGTTGTTAGGTGCCATGGAGTCTATTCCAACTCATAGTGACCCAATGCACAACGGAAGGAAACACTGCCTGGTCCTGTGCCATCCTCACAATCGTCATGCCTGAGCCTGTTGTTGCGGCCACCGTTTGTCAGTCCATCTCGTTGAGGAACTTTTTTTCGAAGACCCTCTACTTTACCAAGCATGATGTCCTTCTCCAGGGACTGATCTCTCCTGATAACATGTCCAAAGTATGTGAGACAAAGTCTTGCCATCCTTGCTTCTAAGGAGCATTCTGGCTGTACTTCTTTTT
>NW_004444001.1:13599049-13622447 GCF_000243295.1 Trichechus manatus latirostris | reverse complement strand
TACTCACCAAGGTAGAGTGTAGAGCATTATCTTTATAAGTAGTGTCATGCCAATTGAGCTAGATGTTCCCCGAGACCATGGTCCCCAGAGCCCTCCATCCAGCAACTCAGTCCCTCAGGGAGTTTGGATGTGTCCATGGGACCTCCATGAGTGGCTGTACTTCTTTTAAGACACATTTGTTCGTTCTTTTGGCAGTTCGTGATATATTTAATATTCTTCGCCAACACCATAATTCAAAGGCATCAATTCTTCTTTGGTCTTCCTTATTCATTGCCCGGCTTTTGCATGCATATGAGGCTATTGAAAACACCATGGCTTGGGTCAGGTGCATCTTAGTCTTCAAGATGACGTCTTTGTTTTTTAACACTTTAAGGAGGTATCTTGCAGCAGATTTGCCTTCTGCAATGCATCCTTCGATTTCTTGACTGCTGCTTCCATGGGTGTTGATTGTGGATCCAAGTAAAATTAAGTCCTTTACAACTTCAGTCTTTTCTCCGTTTATCATGATGTTGCTTATTGGTCCAGTTGTGAGGATTTTTTTTTTTCTTTTTGTTGTGGTGTAATCCATTCTGAAGGCTGTAGTCTGATCTTCATCAGTAAGTGCTTCAAGTCCTCTTCACTTTCAGCAAGCAAGGTTGTGTCATCTGCATAAGGCAGGTTGTTAATGAGTCTTCCTCCAATCCCGATGCTCTGTTCTTCATATAGTTCAGTTTCTCGGGTTATTTGCTCAGCATACAGATCAGATAAGTATGGTGAAAAGATACAACCCTGATACACACCTTTCCTGACTTTAAACCACACAGTATCCCCTTGTTCTGTTTGAACAACTGCTTCTTCATTTATGCACAGGTTCCTCATGAGCACAATTAAGTGTTCTGGAGTTCCCATTCTTCACAATGTTATCCATAATTTGTTATGATCCACACAGTCGAATACCTTTGCCTAGTTAATAAAACACAGGTAAACATCTTTCTGGTATTCTCTGCTTTTAGCCAGGATCCATCTGACATCAGCAATGGTAATTAGCTAAGGCAATTCAAAACCATAAATTCAGAACTATGTGGATATTCTCTTCTCAGAGCATTATTTTAAAATCTTGTTTTGTAGTTTGATTAGTGAGAAAATTATATTTGAGTTTTCTTATGTTTTCTCTTTCTTAAATTTCTTCTATGTATTATTATCTAAAAACTAAAAACTCTTGCTGAGGAGCCTGAGGAAGAGGATGGCAGCAGCTGTGACTGAGTGAAGCCCGGTGACAGGATGGCTGGGCACAGAGGATGCCCCTTTAAAGATCAAGATTGTTCTGTCTCCAGTTGGTGTTGGTATTAGGAGATCTGCACATCCCACACTGCTGCAACAGTTCGCTGGCTAAATTACAAAAACTGCTGATGCCAGAAAAGATTCAGCACATTCTCTGCACTGACACGCTTTGCACCAAAAAGAGTTATGACTATCTCAAGACTCTAGCTGGTGATGTTCATATTGTGAGAGGAGACTTTAATGAGAATTACCCAGAACAGAAAGGTGTGACTGTTGGACAGGTCAAAATTGGTCTGATTCATGGACTTCAAGTGATTCCATGGGGAGATACGGTCAGCTTAGCCCTGTTGCAAAGGCAGTTTGATGTGGACATTCTTACCTGGGGACACACACACAAATTTGAAGCATTTAAGCATGAAAATAAATTCTACGTTAACCCATGTTCTGCCACTGGAGCATATAACGCCTTGGAAACAAACATTATTCCTTCATTTGTGTTGATGGATATGCAGACTTCTATAGTTGTCACTTATGTGTACCAGCTGATTGGAGATGATGTGAAAGTAGAAGGAATTGAATACAAAAAATCTTAAAGGCAGGCCTGTCTTGATGATTGTTTTGTTTTTTTCCATTCCCCTGTTTAATTAAGTAAACATTTAAAGCCAAAAATTGTATCACTTTTATAATATTTTGCAGTAAAATATAGTATCTTCTCTGTTAATACGTAATTATTTTAAGCTTCTTGTAAGCTCTAAGAATATATTTAGTTCACGGTATATAATTTCTATGAAAAAATGTCCACCACATAGTAGATGATCAGCTGTTAAAAAAAATTTTATCCCAGTAAATATCTTCAAACTTGATACTTGGAACTTTATTATGAAAGTAGTGCATGAGTGGAAAGAATCTAGACTTTCTTCTATACACTTTTCTCTTTTTCATTCAGAAATAAACTTTTATCTTCCATTTAAAAATAAAATAAAAACCAAAAACGAATCCCATTGCTGTTGAGTTGATTCTGACTCATAGCGACCCTACAGGACAGAGTAGAAATGCCCCATAGAGTTCCCAGGGCTATAATCTTTATGGAAGTAGACTGCCACATTTTTCTCCCAAAGAGCGGCTGGTGGATTCGAACTGCCAATCTTCAATTTAGCAGCCAACCGCTTACCAATTGTGCAACCAGGGCCCCTTTATGATCTAAATGGAAGATAATTTAACACAGATATTATTGTATGTGATTTTGAAGTTTTCCCTATGAAATGTTGAAGTGGTAGAATTGACATTCTTTATTTAATTTATCAAGGAGCCCTGGTGGCTCAGTGGTTAAGCGCTGGGCTGCTAACGGTCAGAGGTTCGAACCCACCAGCCACTCCACAGGGAGAAAGATGTGGCAATCTGCTTCCGTAAAAATTACAACTTTGGAAACCCTATGAAGCAGTTCTACTCTGTCCTATAGAAACAGTATGAGTTGGAATCAAATCGACGCAATGGGTAATATTTAATATATCACCACAAGAGGGAAAGAATTCCCAAATATGATTATTTTTCTTGAAAGATTGTTTAACTGTAAAGAAATAACTAAAAATCAAATATAGTTCTTCAACATTACTTTGTTTAATGTTTTAAATGCCAGTGTTCCTACAAAGATTCAAATTTGAGGAAATAGAATCCTTTTTCTTGCTTATATTGTTATTTTAAAACTCTGTGAATATTTATTGGCACTAACAGGATATAATGTACTTCCCAAACATTTTCTAAATCGGTACTTTTACTCTCAATATAGTTCCATATTCGTTTAACCATTTGAAAACAGTAATTGTTTTGCACATAAAAGCAACAGTTTTCAAAATGATCCTTCAGTACTGCAGTATTTTACTCTTGCAATAATAAGCGTATGTTTATACCTCACATGACTGAAAAATTCAGCTATAAAACACAAGAAAATTTTCACTGCTAGTAACTTCTGGAGCCCTGGTGGCACAGTGGTTAAGAGCTGCAGCTGCTAACCAGTCTGAATCCACCAGTCGCTCCTTGAAAACCCTATGGGGCAGTTCTGTCTTTCCTATAGGGTTGCTATGAGTCGGAAGCAGCTCGATGGCAACAGGTTTTAGTAACATCTAGATTCTTCACTGATATTTATAACTGAATAATAAATCCAATGATCTGCCTTGTTCCTATTACTGTTACACATTAGATCAATGGCAACTTAAATAATCACATGATGATTGATCATGCAAGGGATCAGCGATACTAAAAATAACGTTAAGTAGGTATTCAGCTATTTTGCCTTCCAAAACCTGAGGTCAAACCTGAAGCTGAATAGCATATTTGGCTAAATACCTTGGCCATGGCTAACCTTCAAAATTACCTAGATAACACTTTTAAAATATAGATTCCCATTTCTTATTCCAACACCAAAGAAAAAAACCAAACCTGTTGCTGTTGAGTCAATTCTTATAGGACAGAGTAGAACTGCCCCATGGCATTTCCAAGGAGCAGCTAGTGGATTCGAACTTCTGACTGTTTGATCAGCAGCCTTAGCTCTTAACCACTGAGCCACCAGGGCTCCTTTCTTATCCCAGACTAACTAAATTTAGGGCTGAGTATCTGAATTTTTAAAAATTTCCCCATTATTTTTGCTTGTAATAGAAAAACATTTGAAACAGCATTGTTGTTGTTGTTAACTTCCATGGAATCGGCCCTGACTCAACATTCGTCGTTGTTGTTAGGTGCCATTGAGTCCATAAATGTGCATAGATGGAGGCATGTTAAATAAATGATGATACATCCATACAAAGGAATATAATGCAACTCTGTATACGCTTATATGGAGTAATCACCAAGAAATGTTAACTGAAAAAGCATGGTGCAGAATAGAGAACAGGTTATACTAACATTTGTGTAAACATATATATACATATACATGCTTTTTTAATTTTTTTTTTATTGCTGCCATAAAAAATTACCACAATTTAGTGGCTTAAAACAACACAGAAGTATCGTGTGAAAGTTCTGTAGATCAGAGGTCTGACATGGTTATCACTGGGCTAAAATCAAGGTGCTGATAGGGCTGTGTTTCTTTCTGGAAACTCTAAGGGAGAATGTTTCCCTGCCTTTTTCAGCTTCTAAAGGTCACCCACATTCCTTGGCTCATGGCCAAGTCCCTCCATCCTCAAAGTTAGCAACTTTGCATCTGTCTGATTATTCTTCAGTAGACACATCTCTGACCAACTCTCTTCTTTTGCCTCCTTCTTCCACTTTTAAGGACCCTTGTGATTACATTGCATCCACATGGATAATCCAGGATAATCTACCTATTTTAAAATCAATTGATTAGCAACCTTAATTCTCCTTTGCCATGGAACATAACATATTTACAAACCCCAGGGATTAGAATGTGGACATTTTGGGGTGGGGGGCATTATTCTGCCTAGCACAGCATATGTATTTATATACATTTTATAAGTCAAGATTCAGTTGCAGAGAACATCATCTCTCGCTAGGTTAAGCAGAAAGGAATTTGTTTCAATGGCCTCAGAACTATTGGCTGAAGAACTAACAGAACTTAAGCTAAGCTTCCAGGTATCGTTTCCAAAGAACACACTGCAGAACTAGGCCACCAGAAAGCTGCCCCCTTGTCATAATCAGGTATGTGTCTATGAAATCTGGAAACTTCAGCAGAGCTGTTGTCTGCTGAACCTACACCACCTCTGAGACTATCAGAAAGCTGCCTTTGCTGAACTAGCAATCCAGTACTACCCTGTTGATCTGTGCTGCTTCTGCCATGATCCACAAGAGTAGAATGAATGCCTCTTGCCATATCCTTCTCCTCACTTTGCTCAGTTCAAAAATCAAGTGTCATACAAGTGCATTCGATTAAACAAACAAAACAGGACAAAAACAAAACGCCAAACCAGTTGCCACCTAGTCGATTTTGACCCATGGTGACCCTATGAGTTTCAGAGTAGAACTGTGCTCCATAAGGTTTTCAATGGCTTTGATCTTTTGGAAATAGATTGTCAAGACTCTTTTCCTGCATCTGATTACCCATTGCCATCAAGTCGATTCCAACTCCTAGCGACCCTACAGGACAGGGTAGACGTGCCCCATGCCATCGCGTTTTCAAGGTTGTAATCTTTACAGAAGCAGACTGCTACATCTGTCTCCCACAGAGCTGCTTGTGGGTTTGAACCTCTGACCAACCTTTTGGTTAGCAGCTGAGCATTTAACCACTGTGCCACCAGGGCTCCTTTGTATCTGATTAGAGAAACCTAAATCACATCAGGAATTGTGATTATACTGGAGTCTAGGAGATGATATTTTTAGCTTTGGACTGCCAAAAGAATGAATAAATGGAAGAAGTACAAGAATGCTTCTTAGAAGCAAGGATGGTGAGACTATGTCTCACATAATTTGGACATGTTAGCAGGAGGCACCAGTCCCTGGAGAAGGACATCATGCTTGGCAAAGTAGAGGGTCAGTGAAAAAGAGGAAGACCCTCAATGAGATGGATTGACATAGTGGCTGCAACAATGGGCTCAAGCATAACAATGATTGTGAGGATGGTGCAGGACCAGGCAGTGTTTTGTTCTGTTGTACATGGGGTCACTATGAGTTGGAACCGACTCTATGACACTTGACGATAACAACAGCCTCTGCAATACAGGAACACCTCCCCCCTCAAAAAAACACAAAAAACAAAAAACAAACCTGTTGCCATTGAGTCAATTCTGACTTACAGTGACCCTATAGGCCAAAGTAAAACTGTCTCATAGGGTTTCCCAGGAGCAACTGGTGGATTCAAACTGCTGACCTTTTGGTTAACAGCCATAGCATTTAACCACTGCGTCACCAGGGCTCTGCAATACAGAAGGGCATGCTATAAAGAAATTGAGAACAGATATTAAACAAAATATCTGCCAGAAACACATGGTATATTTCTGGGAGGAAATACAAGAAACTAGCATAGTGGATGCATCTAGGGAGGGCAATTAAATTTCTGGAGGATGGAATGGGAAGGACACTTACTTTTCATTGTATGTCCTTTTGTAACTATTGAATTGTACCTTGCACAAGTATTAGTTTTTCAGAGCTAAATATATTTTTTTAATTTGATAGGGAAAAACAAACACAAATAATCAAAAATAAAAATAAAAATATATGCAATGATTCTGAGACAGATGCTCTACAGACCAAGGTTTAGCAACCACACCAATAAGTACTTGTTGAAATAAATGTGGTTTGTGTTTGATCCAGTTAAGGAAAATCATAGCTAGGTGAAGCAGTGATCGATGATTACTGGAATGTAGTTTTATATTATTAATTTTTTCTTCATTTATGGACAAAAATATAATCTTTACTGCTACCTAGATATTTTTTTTACCTTGCATTTTGCTATAATTTGTCGCCGTCTTACCCATTTCTTAGGGTGACTGGTTAACTAATATGTACACAAAAGGCTGACTTATGTAAAAAAAAAATCCCTGTTTTCAATTATCCATCACTTGGGTAAGACTAACCATTTGGATGGAACTCCCATAGCCAGGAACCACAATTCCACTGTTGACACCTGCAAGAATTATAGGCATGATGCCAAAAAGAGAACAGTTCTATAGGATAGTCTTGTAAAATCAAACTTACTAACCTATGAAAATATTTTGAAGAGTAAATCAAATATAATGCTGAGCTTGAGAGCTTAGAAGAAGGACTTATTTAAAGAAATGAGGACAGACATGGGGAATCCTGAGGAAATGCTGTTGTGGTTGGGGAAAATAATGAGTTGATTTATGCTGAGTTTGGGTCGGTAGTTGGAGATGGTCTTTCAAATAGCAAAGTCTGAGCCATCAGTTAAAATGAGGAACTGAAATTAAGAGCACGCAAAGCTAGAAATATACGTTTAATAATCATCAAATGCATGTAAAACTTTCATTATAGAGTCTTCCCTGAAACTGCTTTCCCACAGGCTAAACCATATATGTTTTCAATGTACACAGTAATACGAGTCTCCCTCTTAGTAACATAAAGTGAAACCTTTCCCTAGGAAATTAGCAGAAATGGTAGCCTGAGGCTTTCCCTCTGAAGAATGTGTTTGGAATACAGGTATAACTGCAACTCGGTTGTTCACTGGGCATGGGTCACTGAATTGGCTTGTCTCCTCCCAGAGGCTACAGGAGTAAGTAGAAAACAGTTCATGCAGCACTTGGGTGCAGGGAGTTGCCAGAAGTTGGGGACTGACTCTATGGCACCTAACAACCACAACAGGTGACACAGTGTAGCATCTCAGAGAAGGTATGCTGATTTCTGTTCTATGGCAATTGAGAAATTACTCTGAGAGTAGGATTTTGTTCTTCACTAGTGACTCAATAGGAGCCCTGATGGCACAGTGTTTAAGCACTCAGCTGCTAACTGAAAGGTAGGTGGTTGGAACCCACCGGCCTCTCCATGGGAGAAAGGTGTGGCAGTCTGCTTCCATAAAGATTTACAGCCTTAGAACCCCTATGGGGCAGTTCTACTCTGTCCTACAGGGTTGCTATGAGTTGGAATCCACTAGATGGCAATAGGATTTTTTTTTTTTTTGGTTAGTGACTCAATGATAGTCACAACCCTTTGGAATCAGGTCATTGATTGGTCAGGAAAAGGAGTGTGTCGCTGTGTGAAAACACTTAAAACATGTCCTTGATATCTTACACGCATGCACACACACACGCACACGCACACACACACGCACACACACAAGCTGTAGAAGAGTTGTCTTCAAAAGTTAATCACTGACTAGAACCAGGAAGATAATTCTCAGGCTCTCCCAAAATACAAATATGTGCCTGTGGAAATCTGCATACACCCCCATCATGCCCTGGAGCATTCACTGGGTGTGGAAGAAGAAACTGGGCTTCAAGGAGTGAACTGACCCATGACCAGGAACCTGACTCCAGCAAAGGACAAAGTTGCAAACACTGTGTCAGATGCAATCTCGCAGCTCAGCAGGAAGAACCAGGAGAGGGGCCACCTGCTTGGGGCCGTAAAGCCTAGGCTCCCAGATGACTCAGGCCTTTTCTGAGAGTGGCCTGAGGAATGCTGTTGTGGGACTAGGCATGCAGGGAGGTGGCTGATGATTTTCCTGCTTCTGTAATGCCCAGTGTAAATGTTTTGTTTGTTTAATAAAGCTCCTTTTGAGGCCAGGATGCTGGCAAATATGGCCACCGGCACCAGGTATCAAATAGAATAATCCTGTTGCTGGAACGCTCACCTACGCAGTGTGGTTTCCCATTGTCAGAGGCTCAAAGCATCTGCTCAGAAATACTTTCTGGATGTCCTCATGAAGTTCTTTGAATGCAGAGTTGTTCTGCCCTTTTTCTGTAAGCCCCTGTTGTTGTTGTTAGGTGCTGTCAAATTGATTTCAATTCATAGTAACCTCATGTGACAGAGTAGAACTTCCCCATAGGGGTTTCTTGGCTGTAATCTTTAAGGGAGCAGATCATCAGGTCTTTCCAAAGAGCAGCTGGAGTACTACCATATGGGAGGGGGGTTGTTGTTTGATGAAGGGAAGGGGGAGGGATAAATAGCCAGAAAGTTCACTGGGCCTCATGCATTAGACCAGTAGCTTCCATTTATTACTATTATTTAAAGCAGTGGAGTCTCCTTTATTTTCCCAAATGAGATCTTATGCGCAACTCTGACATACAAAACCAGAACTGTTGTGTATGAAGCAGGATGCTTGAAATCTAGGACCCTTCTGCTGGGCCCCAAATTCAACCATCCTAAATTTTGATAACAATTACATCAGAGATGAATTCCTTTGAAATAACAAGTGTTCTCCTTTAAGATGTGAAAACCTGTGCAATAATGACTATGTTAAGCCAGAATATATCCATGATTTAATACCCTTTGGTATGAATTAGTTTAAATCAGATTTGTACTTTTCCTAATAACAGTTGCACCAGAGAATGTGAATTTTAATGAAATACAGGGAAAGTGAAATAAAATTAGTTTTGGATCATTTGGCATTATGAGGTAGGACAGATGGAATGGAGTGTCTCGGGAGGGGTGTTGAGTACTGTTTTTTTTGTTATAAAAGATGAAAGGTAGGGTACTATGACCACAAAGAATGACTCTGCCACTAACTGCCTGTGTGACCTTGAGAGAGTTACTTGACCTCTCTGTGCCTCAGTTTCCTCATTTATAGCATGACCATAATAGTAGTACATATCTCATGTTGTCTTGAGGATCAAATGAGTTGATATTTGTAAAGTCTTAGAACAGTTTCTGACACATAGCACTCCATAAGAGAGCAAAGTAACCATTTTTGACTCTGGATTTGTAGTAGTCACAGCTTTCTCTGCTATAATGGTTACAAACACTAATTATACAAAGTTATTGTTTCCCTTAATTTGGAATTAGCTACTTCCTGAAGCAAAGGAACCTATCTTCAGGTAGCTCTGAATGTGAGAGCTCTTCTTCATGTTATTGTTTTACACTCTGCCCTTTTAGGACCTTACAGAATAAGTCTAATCCTTTTTTAATGACCCCTTTAGAAATGCGAAGACAAAGCTCATATTCCAGAGTCTTCCTTTTTCCAACTTTAGTATTTCCAGTTCCTTCAGTCCTTTCCAACTGATAATTTTTTTTTTGAACATTTTATCGTTGTTTAGGTGAAAGTTTACAGGGCAAATTAGTTTCCCATTCACCAATTTTTACACAGCTTGTTTTGTGACGTTGGTTGCAAATCCCTGAATGTATCAGCATTCTCCACCCTTCCTCCCTAGGTTCCCCATGTCCATTTGCCCAGCTTTCCTGCCCCTACTGTCCGTCTGAACTTTGCTTTTGGGCAAATGCTGTGCTTTGGGTCTTGTATAGTTGATTGTTTTGAGGTATACATTCTTCACTGGTGTTATTGTTTGTTTTATAGGCCTGTCTACTATATGGAGCCCTGGTGGCACAGTGGTTAAGCATTCAGCTGCTAACCAAAAGGTCTACAGTTTGAACCCGCCAGTCACTCCTTGGAAACCCCATGGGGGAGTTCTGCTCTGTCCTGTAGGGTTGCTGTGAGTCAGAATCAACTCGATGGCAATGGGTTGGTTGGTTGGTTTGTTTTGGTCAACTGTACGGCTATAATGTCACCTCTGGGAGTGATTTAAATTCCAAGTTTGAAGGATGTCTAAGGGCCATAGTCTTGGGAGCTCTACAAGTCTCTATCACACCAGTAAGTCTGGTCTTATTTATAAGTCTGAATTTTGTTCTACATTTCTCTCCTACTCTTTCCATGAACTACCGTTGTTGTCCAGGTCAGAGCGGTCAGTAGTGGTAGCTGGGCACCATCTAGTTCTTTTGGTCTCAGGCTAGTGGAGGCCATGGTTCATGTGGTCCATTAGTCATTTGGACTAATCTTTTCCTTGAGTCTTTGGTTTCCTTCACTCTTCTTTGCTCCTGTCGGGAAGGGACCAATTGTTGTTTCTTAGATGGCCACTTGTAAGCTTTTAAGACCCTAGTTGCTACTCACCAAGGTAGGATGTACAACATTGTCTATATGGATTATGATATGCCAGTTGACCTAGATGTCCCCTGAGACTATGATCCCTAGCCCTCAAGCCCAGTATCTCAGTCCTGGAAGGTGTATGGTTATGGCTAAGAAGTTTTCATAGCTGTGTTCCCTGTGCACACTGTTGTTTACGTGGGTATATTTGCAGCATGTACACATATATATGTACATGGGTGTACTTCCATATGCCCTCCCGCCCCCATTCAGTTTACATATCTACCTATATATCCACTCATACATTATTATTTGTTATTACTGTTGTTGCAGGATTGTATACGTATTAGTATTTATCGTTGTTGCCTTGTACTCTTGTGTACGTTTCAGTATCTTCCTTTACCTTGATTATGTTGTGCTGACTTACCCCACATTGTGTGTTATCTCTCTCTTCACCAAAGTTAGTACGTGTCTACTATCTAGTTAGTGGTTTTCTCTCCCCCCTCCCCCAATCCCTGATAACCATCAAAGAACGCTTTAGTCTGTGTGAAAACCTTTTCTTGACTTTTTATAATAGTGGTCTCATACAATATTTGTCTTTTGTGATTGACTTATTTCACTTAGCAGAATGTCCTTCAGGTCATCCATGTTGTGATATGTTTCACGGATTTGTTATTATTCTTTAAATTACATAGTATTCCATCGTGTGTATGTACCACAGTTTGTTTATCCATTCATCTGTTGATGGGCACTTAGGCTGTTTCCATCTTTTTGCTATCGTGAATAATGCTGCAATGCACATGAGTGTACATATGGCTATTCATGTCATGGCTCTTATTTCTCTCAGATATATACCTAGGAATGGGATGGCTGAATCATATGTATTTCTATTTCCAGATTTTTGAGGAAGTGCGATGTTGTTTTCCGTAGTGGCTGTATCATTTTACATTCCCACCAGCAGTATATGAGAGTTCCAATCTCCCCATAGTCTCTCCAGTATTTGTTGTTTTCCGTTTTTTTGATCAGTGCCATTATTACTGACGTGAGATGGTATTTCACTGTAGTTTTGATTTGCTTCTCTCTAAAGGCTAATGATCGTGAGCATCTCTTCATGTATTTGTTGGCTGTCTGGATGTCTTCTTTGGTGAAGTGTCTGTTCATGTCCTTTGCCCATTTTTTAATTCAGTTGTTTGTCTTTTTGTTGTTAAGTGGCTGATACGGTTTTAAGAACCTTTACCATCCTGGCTGATCTTCTCCATTCCAGGTTTTTTAACAAGACTTTAAAATGTACCAGATGCCCTGATCAGTACAGAAGAGAGAGAACAACCACCTGCTATTCTAGACTCTGTACTTGTATAAAGAAGCAGGGAGCACTTTAGGTGCTCAGTTTGCTACTGACTGCATCTCACTCATCCTTTCCTGGTGGTATAGGGGCATCTTTTGTTCCAAGTTTGGTTAATTTTGTCCCCATTAAATCTTAAATTCAACTTTTAATGAACTTTCAGATTATGATTCACTGCCATTCAACCTACTTGCTCTCTCTATCAGTTTCATGTTATCTGGAAATTTGACATGATATTTCATTAATACACAAATTTCTAATAGGATCAAGGACAAAGAGTTCTGCACACCACCTACTTCCATGCTGACACTGACGCACTATTGTATGCTTTATTATCTTCTAAATATTGGAAATATTTGCAGCTAGAGAGGCCTTACAAGTAGGTGAAGCAGACTGGAGGTTTCAAAGGCATCATCTCCGGTTCGTTTCCAATGGCGTGGGTTCTAAAAATTCCAAGGTTTTTCCTTTTGTTGAAATGAGTCAACGCTTAATAACACATATGTCATATGTGGATGTAAATTTATCAGCTCTTGCCTGAGAGCAGATTTCAACAGAGAGCAGAGTGGAGAGACGGGTTACCCCCAGTGGTGCCTTGGAAGAAAGGCCTGGTGATCTGCTTCTGTTATAATAGCCAAGGGATGGGCATTCGTCAGATGACCATGAATCAGAATCAACTCCACGGCAACTGGTGGTAGTGTTTGTGTTGGTAGAGTGGACAGAACAGGAAATCCCTGTGCATTTGAAAAGAGGATTTGAAAGAAGATTGGATATACCCTAGCAAATTCCACTTACTTCAGACTGTTCCAATCTTTTTGGACCACAAACTTTTTCCATATTAATATATGATTGCCTGAACTCTTTTAGGAATTAAAAAATAATCTCTTCTTTTTGTATGGTAGAATACAAAACTTCATCGTGGCTAGTAGGTCTCAGCTCAGTGATAACCCAACTGACAGAGTAATGAACAAGCATGTCTAAGCCTCATTAATCATGACCCTATAAACTTTTTAAGAAATAGAAATAAAATACTAAAGAAGAGATTTTAAGTTAAAAATGTTTTACTTTAGGTCAGCATATTAGGTAATATCGTATTACAAAAGTCGTTATATAAAGCCCTTAATAATGACCAACATACATAAAAATACTTTCCCACTGTTTTCCCATTACAAGAAATATATTATCAGATTTTTTTAATTATGTGAGATAGCTTTCTTTAGCAGCAGATCAATTTTAAAAGGCATATCATGGTACTTTTGGGGAAAATTTAACAAGAAAATGCAGATAAAATTTAACTGCTATGGCATCAAAAATTAACAAACGCTCTCATAAATTGCTGTTTGGAATGTATGCATTTTCCATATAAGATAAAATTAACTCCTTTGTTTTTATGTCTGTGTTTTGTTTATAAATGCTGAGATAATAGAGGCTGTGAGCACCTCCCTACAAATAACACATTGTGTGAGTAGTCACGTCCAATAAATGAAAAGTCACAGTGTCGATAATCCTCGTGATGTTGCTGTATTTAACTACGATTTTTGAAGCAATCAATACATTTTATTTGATGACTACATCTGGTGGATCTGGAGATTTACCTGAAATTGACTTGGAGAATTATTATTATCGTATTTATGATCTCATTGCTATCTTCTACTTGGACATTAGTATTTCTTTTGTTTCTAGGTTTTTAACCAACAATCCATTATGAGTATAAATATAAAAATATGTGATTGACAATTAAAAGGATGTCAAGATGTGTATTGATCAAAAGTTCATAGTGGCTAGCAGGTGACAGCTGAGTGGTAAATCAAATGACAGTAATGAACAAGCCCCTTAGCCACTGCCCTGTAAACTTTTTAAGAAACAGAAACAAAACCAGATCCCCATCACTGCCTTTAACAACCTGAACTCCTGTAACACTGCCTGGGAAACATTTCATAGTTTTGCATGGAATTGAGAGGTTGTCAGAGTAGAAGAACCTTCCAGATGTTTGAAACAGTGTAGTAAAGAGAAAAATAATACCTCTGTCTACTCTGATTCCAATAAACAGAGTGCTTCTAAAGTCCCTGGAAAGTGACTAACACGCCCCACCAAGAAGATGCAGTAAAGTTATTCTGAATGGTGTAGTTTTGAATATAGTCATAATTACATAAAAGACATCTCAAGATAGTCAGGGATTCAGGGCCACTGGTGGATTAAAGACCTCGCTGTTCCCTACATCAGAGCTTCTCAAACTGTCTTGTGCACCCAAATCACCCAGGGATCTTATTAAAATGCAGATTGTGATTCAGCAGTTGGAAGGGAGCAGCTGAGATTCTGAATTTCTAACAATTCCAGGTGATGTGATGCTGTTGGTCTACCTGCAAGGTACTTAGGCTCTCTCTAGAGCTGGCAGGAGAATGCTAACTAACAGTGTTAACCTTGTTCAATGAGGTAATGTGGAAAAATTGTAAAGCACTAAACGCATGCCGTGTGTTACATTAGTATAACCTATCTGCTTCCTTTTGCAGACTGAGTGGTGCAAAGGGTTAACACACTTGGCTACCAACTGAAAGGTTGGAGGTTGGAAGTCTTCTCGGAGGAGACTTGGAAGAAAGGCCTGGCCATCTACTTCCAAAAAAAATCAGCCGTTGAAAACCCTTTGAAGCACAGTTCTGCTCTGACACACAC
Organism: Trichechus manatus latirostris; assembly: GCF_000243295.1. Lineage (NCBI taxonomy): Eukaryota > Metazoa > Chordata > Mammalia > Sirenia > Trichechidae > Trichechus > Trichechus manatus. Next base: position 13,607,706 of record NW_004444001.1, on the reverse strand, counting down.
GGAGTTGCCAAGAATTGGAATTGACTCAACAGCAACCTGACCTGCTTCCTTGATTCATTTCAGTCTCTGGCAAGCAAGAAACACCATCACCAACAGCAAAGTTTTATGCTTACACCAAACCCATCTGTCTACTACCCAAAAACACTTGGCCCTTCCCCAAACATTATTTGAGTTTGGTGAAGCTGAAAGCTGTGGTAATATATAAAGAAACACCAATGAAGAAAGATGTGTATACAAATGGCAGGTGATGAGAAAAAGCTAGCAGAAAAGAACCACAGAACATCCGGTAATTAGAAAGAATCCTGTATAATGACTCCCATTTGCCTTTGGGTTCAGATTGGTGTGCTCTGCTCAGAAAGTCTCTTCATGTATTTTCTACATTGCAATGAAAGAGCTACATATTTGCATGAAAACATGATCCGAATAAATGAAGTCAACATACTGTAAACTACCTTTTATTATGGGCCTTGACTGGAGATTAGAGTGGATGATGGCTAAAAATCATTTATTGAGTACCTGCTGTATAAAAACCACTTTACATCGATCATATGATTTAATTTATTCACTGCCTTGAGAAGTAAGTACAGTATTAAGATTCTTATTCTCAGTTGATGAAGCCGAGGCTCAGAGAAGTTATGTAATTTGCCTAAATTTATAAATTGGCAGAGCCAGGTCCTTAAATCCATATCTGACTTCAGATTTTATTTATTTCCTACTATTGTTGTGGTTAGGTGCTGTCGAGTTGATTTTTGACTCATAGTCACTCAATGTGACAGAGTAGAATTGCCCCATAGGGCTATTATCTAGGCTATAGTCTTTACAGGAGCAGATTACCAGGTCTTTCTCCCTCCGAGCTGCTGGGTGAGTTCAAACTGAGGAGCTTTCAGTTAGCAGCTGAGTGCTTAACTGTTGCGCCACCAGGGCTCCTTATTTCCTACTATACTAGGCTTAATTAAGGTATGTAGACTCCTTTTATTTTTATCATAAGAGTTTGTAATACCACTTCAGTATACTTAAAACTGTAGAAAGGTTTCTGTTTTGATTTTGAGTACCTAGAAGACTTACATCCACTAGCAAGTCTGTTGTGATTATGAAAGGCCTCATTAAGGGCAAATGCTTTTCAAATTAATTTTAAAAAATAATATGTAAACCTGGAAAAATTTAAATAGTATATTCAGTTACAAAATGAAAAGTAAAATTTGTTCCGCACCCCTTCTAGAGGTGGAATGGTTGAGTCCAAGTGTATGTACATTTTAAAGCTGGTTGTTGTTACTGGAGGCCTTTCAGCAGATTTGGACTCATGGCAACCCCATGTCCAGACACCAGTGTGGGGGAACTGGGGAAGGGGAACCATCTGAATGGCTGAGAGGGGCTACCCTTGCCACTGGGCTCTGGAGCTTCAAGCACCATGTGGGCCCTGGGAGGAGAGGATTGGGTAGATGCTAGAAACCCAGATTTTTCTTGGACCTGCAGGGCTGGGAGTAGAGATCCTAGGGCCAATGGGGGGCCGAATGGATACTCAGAGAACTCGCTAGGTGCCAAATATGCCATGAGAGAAGATTAGGGAGAACCTGGTTAGGGAGAAAGTGCTTTGGGCCTTCCTGTGGAATGGAGTTGGGGGTTGGGGGCTGGAGAGTGGGAAAAAGGGGCTTCAACATATCATTAGTGTGGCCAAGCAGAGTCCTCCCCTCTAGGGGATGTTGAAATGAGCTTCAAGTTCCACCTTGTCCAAGAGTCCTCCCTCACTTGCTGCTGCCACCTCTTTTCCAGCTCATACGTACACACATGCACATGTGCACACCGACACACAAGTGCACACACACAGACACACACGCAACTTTCTCATGGTTGGGCTCTGCCATGAGACCCCCTGGGGTTTGAGGCTTAACTCCTTGCTGTGTGACCTTGGGCATGACATTTAACTTCTCTGTTTTAAAGCTCAGTTTCCTCAGCTGCCCAGCGGAGACCATCACATCCACCCTCACTGGGTTGTGGAGAAAAGCCTGCTGGGTCTCAGTGAAGGTATAATTGTGCTGCTGTTGACTGGGCCGTGTTGGATGTCCCTGTCCTGAACTGCCAGAAGCACAGGCTGCACTCTGCTTTAGGGCACTTAGTCACCTCCTGATACCTTATCTTATACTGTGTCCCAGTTGTTTCACCAGTTCTGTCAGGTCTGTTCCCATAGTGGTGGTAAATCCTAGAGGACAGGGCCCCCAGTGGACACAGGAATGCCAGAGGAGGGAACTCTACAAGGGTGGTGATAAGTTGTTTTTGTCTACCAGTGTCCCCCTCCCTTTTTTAGGGAGGAGTCCCACATATACAGTCTCCATGTGGTCCTCAGGGGGCTGCCCATCCTGCAGTCCCCCACCCCTGCCTCCAGGGCTCAGGCGAATTTCTTAATCTCAGACCACACATAAAACCACACCATGAGATCACTCCACAGGACATCTGGTTTCGCTGCAGTGGTCTTATTACATTTCTCCTGATGCCATCTTCCCGTGTCTCATCACCGTCTCCTTACTCTGCGTGGTCCCATTGATTTCACACGAAGGGGCTGTGGATCTTCTGGTGCGGTTTTATGTGCGGTCTAAGAAAGCAGAGGCTCAGGGAGTTTAAGAAACTCGCCCAAGTTTCCCTTGCAGATATCAGAGCAGGAATGGAAACCCAGGTCTCCCAGATCCAAACCCTCCCCCGCGCCACAAGACTGATTTTGCAAACAGAGTTAGCAAACAGAAAGTCTGCATTCACCTGTCCGTGTTCCCAGCAGAAGCGTCACGTGTCTGTGAGTCACAGGCTTGGCAGGCTGCTTGTGGCATGTTCACTGAACACCAGATCTGCAGCCTTTTTTTTTTTTTAATGATCCTGAAGGAAAATTTCATTCGAACTGCCGTTTCCTACAATCTATGGGAAGGTTTATGTGCAATTTCAGGAATGTCTAATCGCTTCTTGTTGGGCAGCAAAAAGCCACAGACACTGTTCTAGTCTCATTTTAACTAACTGCCCCCCTCTCTCCCCTAACCTTCTTAGAGCTCAGTGACTGGGAGTGACAGAGACTGGGAGTGACAATGGTGGTTTGAGCAGAAAACCACTGCCCTGGAGAAGCAAGTTAAGATACATGGTAACTCGTCTGCGTCTCTTTGATAGCCTAAAACTGAAGATACCTTGCGTAGCGTCAAATTTAATATGCAAATGGTTAATGACTATTCTTAGAACAGCGAAGACCAGAAAGTACTTTTTGCCCCTAGAGAAGTAGCTGTGCGATCAAATTCAGCTCGTTGTTATGTGAACACTGAGTGTGAAGAAAAAAAATTAGAGCCGATCAAATGCCAACTGGAACACTTTTTAATCCTCACTGGCTACACTTAAAAGAACCGGACACATTCCTTTTAATCAGTGCTGCCTTCACATCTTTGTGGAAAAGTGGCACTGGCTACAAAAAATTAGGGAAAGAAAACTGAGCCAGTGTAGTGAAGCATAGGTATTGCTGACTGTATCGTGAATGCGCTTCTCTTTGATCAAATAGTCAACTTTTCTTAACGAATTCTTTTGTTTCTGGCATGAAGAAAGAAAACAGAAGATGATGGTAAAATATAAAACCAACCTGTTTTATAGCTACTCATTAGCTACTGTTCTTGGCTAACTTCGAATGTTGGTGGTCTGGATAGTTAGGATTTTAAATCAAGAATTCAGAAATTCTGGACTCCAGTTTCTAGAATATTCTTATCCAGTTTCTAGACTATACTTTCTAGAAAAGTATAAGTGGTCAGGTAGGTTGACACAAATAAAACTATAATTTTCTCATTTCAAGTTCCAACGATAATGAGAGAATGACCATAAATTAAGAAATTGTATCTTTATGGTAATAAGCAAATTATAACCCCCAACACTTCAAGTTTTAAAATTCTTAAAATGAAAAGTAAAAATTTATTATTTCTGAAGAACTAATACGTGAGAAGATATGCAATCAAAACAAAACCAGCACCAGGATTTTGACTATGCCTAACTTATTAACAAAAATAACTTGAAATTTCTCAGTGTTTTCTAGCCCTGAACTGTATAGTTCTTTTAACTTCTGTTTTTGCTTAAATAGTCAACAGTGCAGGCCCACAGCAAACACAAAAACCTCCAGAAGCCAGAGATGTAATACCATATAAACCCAGATTGCTTTAACTAATTTGAGCCACAGTATACAAAAAAGTAACAAGATAGTGAGTGATGTGCCCATGTCAGAGAGGACAGTGTAGCACTAACTGCTCCCCTCTTCTCCCCCCACCTCCAGCAAAAGGATGACTTCTATAGGTTTCTTGCATAATGGTATTCCAAAAAGCCAAGGCTCTTGGCATAATATCCAAAAAGAAGGCAGAAATGATATCTGTCCAACTTTGTCACTAACTGGCAGATTCAAATGATAATACCCCATGTATAACCCACCAACTTGATAGCATAGCTTATCATTTCCTGTTATATATATTGACGGAAAATTTGAAGATCTGATATTAAATTAACCTATGAGGTAATTTAAAAAAAATAAAATTACTTGCTAAAAATTAAACACTTATGCTCATCAAAAGACTTCACCAAAAGAGTAAAAAGAGAACCTACAGACTGGGAAAAAAATTTTGGCTATTACAAATCCGACAAAGGTCTAATCTCTAAAATCTACAGGAAAGTCTAACACCTCTACAACAAAGAGACAAATAATCCAATTAAAAAATAGGCAAAGGAAATGACCAGACACTTCACCAAAGAAGACATTCAAGCTGCTAACAGACACATGAGGAAATGCTCGGGATCACTAAGCCATTAGAGAAATGCAAATCAAAACCACAATAAGATACCATCTCACCCAGACATTACTGGCACGAATCAAAAAAACAGAAAATAACAAATGTTGGAGAGGCTGCAGGGAGACTGGAACTCTTGTGGACTGCTGGTGGGAATGCAAAATGGTACAACCATTTTGGAAAATGGTATGGCGCTTCCTTAGAAAGCTAGGAATAGAAATACCATATGATCCAGCAATCCAACACCTAGGAACATATCCTAGAGAAATAAGAGTCATCACACTAATAGACATATGCATACCTATATTCATTGCAGCATTGTTCACAATAGCAAAACGATGGAAACAACCTAGATGAATGGATAAACAAACTATGGTACATACACTCAGTGGAGTACTACCCAATGATAAAGAACAATGATGAATCTGTGGAGCATCTCACAACATGGATGAATCTGGAGGGCATTATGATGAGTGAAATAAGCCAATCAGAAAAGGACAAATATTGTCTGAGACCACTACTATAAAAACTCATGAAAAGGTTTACACACAAAAGGAAACCATCTTTAATGGTTACGAGGGAGGGGAGGGATGAGGATGGAAAAACACTAAATAGACAATAGGTAAGTGGTAACTTTGGTAAAGGGTGAGATAGTACACAATACTGGGGAAGCCAGCACGACCTGTCCGAGGCAAGGTCATGGAAGCTCCATAGACAAATCCAAACTCCCTGAGGAACCGAATTACTTGGCTGAGGGCTGTGGGGCCTATGGTCTTGGGAACATTTAGCACAATTAGCATAACATAGTTTATAAAGAAAATATTCTACGTTCTACTTTGGTGAGTAGCATCTGGGATCTTAAAAGCTTGTGAGCTGCCATCTAAGATACTCCACTGGTCTCACCCTGTTGGGAGCAAGGGAGAATGAAGAAAACCAAAGACAATAGGGAAAGATTAGTCCAAAGGACTAATGGGCCACAACTACCACAGCCTTCATCAGACTGAGTCCAGTACAACTAGATGATGCCTGGCTACCACCACTGACTGCTCTGACAGGGATCACAACAGAGGGTCCTGGACAGAGCTGGAAAGAAATGTAGAAGAAAATTCTATCTCAAAAAAAAAAAAAGACCAGGCTTACTGGCCTGACAGAGACTAGAGAAACCCCAAAAGTATGGCCCCCAGACACCCTTTTAGCTCAATAATGAAGTCACTCCTGAGGTTCACCCTTCAGCCAAAGATTAGACAGGCCCATATAACAAAATGATACTAAATGGGCACACCAGCCCAGGGGCAAGGACAAGAAGGCAGGAGGGAACAGGAAAGCTGGTAGGGAACCCAAGGTTGAGAAAGGAGAGTGATGACATGTCATGGTGTTGGTAACCAATGTCACAAAACAATATGAGTACTAGATGTAATGAGAAGCTAGTTTGTTCCGTAAACCTTCATCTAAAGCACAGTAATAAAAAAATAAATAAAATTACTTAACCACTTGTAATATACAAATATATTCCAAAGTTGTGCCAGAAATCATTCATCCAACGAATATTTATTTATCATCTACTATATACCATTTCTAGGAGCCCTGGTGGAGCAGTGGTTAAGAGCTTGTCTGCTTAACAAAAGGTTGGCAGTTTGAATCCACTAGCCACTCCTTGGAAACCCTGTAGGGCAGTTCTACTCTGTCCCATAGGGTCGCTATGAGTCAGAATCAACTTGACGGCAATGGGTTTGGTTTTTGGTTTATATTTTATTTATCATCTACTATATGCCAGGTGGAGTCCTCGTGGCCCAGTGGTTAAGAGCTCAGCTGCAAACGAAAATGTCAGCAATTCAAATCCAAATCCACCAGCCACTCCTTGGAAACCCTATGGGGGCAGTTCTCCTCTATCCTATAGGGTCACTGTGATGATTAAAATCGTATGTCAACTTGACTGGACCATGATTCTCAGTGTTTTATGTGATGGGTCACCCCCATGGTAGGATCTGCTATAGAAGCTGATCAGTTGAAAGGGTGTTTCCTTGGGTATGTGGCCTATATCCAAATATAAGTGGACATTGTAGCTTTTGCCTGCTCTGGATCCTGCAGTTGGTTCCTGTTCATCTGACCTCCAGTTCTTGGGACTTGAGCTACCAGCTTACCTGCCAATCTAGGGATTCATCCATCTTCACAGCCTGTTAGCAAGAGCCCTGCTCTCTGACCCGCCAATCTTGGGTTCACCAGCGCCTGCAGCTACATGAATCAAGAGAAGCCTTTATCCTGATCCACGGACTTGGACGTTCCAGCCTCTACAATCATGTGAGCCATTTCTTTGATATAAATCTCTCTATATATATATTTATATGCTTTACTGGTTTTTCCTTTTCTAGAGAGCTCAGCCTAAGACAGTCACTATGAGTCAGAATTGACTCGACGGCAGTGAGTTTGGTTTGGTTTTTTATATGCCATATACAGTTTTAGGTTCTAGGGGAGATAACAGTAAATAAAACAGACAAAATCCTTGGCTCTCATTGGGGGGGGAGTTTTACAGAAAAATATTAAATAAGCTGCATTAAATATTAAACTATTGATTGATAACCCCTCTTCTTTATTTAGCTTGATAAGACTGAAAAGAAAGAATTCACTCACAAAAGTTTGCCCTAGAAAGAATGAAGAAAACTAAGATAAAAGGGAAAGATTAGTCCAAAGGACTAATGGACCACATCTACCACGGCCTCCACCAGACTGAGTCCAGTGCAGCTAGATGGTTCCCGGCTACCACCACTGACTGCTCTGACAGGGATCACAACAGAGGGTCTGAGACAGAGCTGGAGAAAAACATAGAACAAAATTCTCACAAAAAAAGACTAGACTTACTGGCCTGACAGACTGGAGAAACCCCGAGAGTATGGCCCCCAGACACCCTTTTAGCTCAATAATGAAGTCACTCCTGAGGTTCACCTTTCAACCAAAGATTAGACAGCCCCATAAAACAAAATGAGACCAATGGTGCACAACAGCCCAGGGACAAGGACTAGAAGGCAGGAGGGGACAGGAAATCTGGTAATAAGGAACCCAAGGCTGAGAAGGGACAGTGTTGAAATATTGTGGGGTTGTTAGCCAATCTCATAAAACAATGTGTGTACTGTTTAACGAGGAACTAGTTTGTTCTGTAAACCTTCATCTAAAGTACAAAAAAAAAAAAATTGCCCTACAATGTATATAATTAGAATACCTCAGTGTGACATTTCCCATTTCCAGAATAAAAAAAGTCAATGTAAATGAAATATAGTGGTTTGAAGCAGTTGAGGCATTTAAAATGGATAAAATTCCCACTCCTGCAAATGGCAAATATGAGTTTTCTATGTAGGGTATCAGCACGCTGTATGTTCTTGTAAATATATGTCATAAGCACTTAAAAAATATAATGTGGAAGCTGCTTTGAAAATGTAATTAAGCACCGCCAACCATGGAAGAGAGTGCAAATATAGGAGCTGAGGCATTCAAAGCTGGGCAGAGGTGCAGGTTTGATACTCCTGGAGGAAGAATGGAGCAGCAAAGGAATCCTGAGAACCACAAGCAGGAGAACAATGAAACAAATAGAAATGATAAATGCTGGGTAGAGCAAAGTCCCCTCTAGAGATACTACAGGCAAGGCTAGAGGGAAGAACACTGTTGTTACTGTGTGCCGTCAAGTCATAGGACAGAGTAGAACTGCCCCCATAGAATATCCTAGATTGTAATCTTTATGGGAGCAGATTGCCAGGTCTTTTCTCCAGTGGAGTGGCTGGTGGGTTCAAACCTTCCACCTTTTCTTTTTTTTTATAATTTATTTCATTTTATTTATTTATTTATTTATTTTTATATTTTATTGTACTTCAGGTGAAGGCTTAC
>NW_004444001.1:13565466-13598331 GCF_000243295.1 Trichechus manatus latirostris | reverse complement strand
TCTTTATAAGCTGTGTCATGCCAATTGAACTAGATGTTCCCCGAGACCATGCAAACCTCCGACCTTTTCGTTAACAGCTGAGAGCTTTAACCATTGTGCATCCAAAGCTCCTTGGAATAACACTAGAATTGACTTACTGGCACAAAGAGCCAGTTTTCAGATCCTTTTTTCCCCTTTTCCCAATTCTCCCCACTTTAGTCTTCCTGCATTGATCAAATAAGGATGAATATTTTATTCATTCTGTCCATGAAACCCCCAACTTTTACTCTTCTTAACGTTCCTAACAGTTATGTGCGAACTTTCAATCTGTGATCTCGCTGTTCTGAGGAAAGAGAATTGTTTCAAATTATATAATCTATGTTCTGGTACATCAGACAAGTCACTTAAATTTTATGAGGCCTCAGTCTCTCTCTAAAATGAAAGGGTTGGATAATGTATCAAATACACCGAAGACTAAAAGTAATTGACAGCTTGGCCCTGCCACCAGTACCAGTCGTGGTTGAGTCAGTTTTGACTTATGGCGACCTCATGTCTCAGAGGAGAACTGCTCTCCATAAGGTTTTCAAGGCTGTGAGCTTAGGGAAGCCAATTGCCAGGTCTTTTTTCCGAGGCATCTGGAGATGGATTCAAACCGCTAACCTTTCAGTTAGTAGGCAAGAATTTAACTGTTTGCACCACCAACCTGGCTTAAACAACTGAAGAGATTTATTGGCTCACATAACTGGAAGTTCAGAGATTGAGCAGACTTTGACTCTGGCTTAATCAACTAACTCTTGCTCCTTTTCTTCACAATTCTCCTGTCTATGCCCTTCTTGAGTGTTGGTTTCCTCCACAAGGGGCATCCCTCTTGATGACAAAATGGCTGCAAAATGTGCAAGTTTGCATTCCCACCTCACAACACTGAGAAAAAAAGTGTCTCATTTGGTGCGCTCTTTTAACAAGGAATATTCTTTCTTAGAGGTTTCCAGAAAACTTCCCTCCTTGTTGGCCCAAACTGGGTCACATTCCAATACTCAGTCCCATCCTAGTGGCAGGGACCTAGCTGTGCTGATTGGCCTAGGCCTGAATTCCTGAATCAATGAGATCATCCCCTCTGCTAAATCAGGTCATCCCCAAAGTACATAGGCAACACTGAGAATGATGGAACACTAGGTGAAAATTGGGCTGATAGAATCAGTAACCAGCAACGTCCAATATGGGCAAAGTGATTGCGAAGATCTCTTCTAGCTCTAAAAATCAATGATTCTAAATCCCAATGTTTTTCACCATAATGTAATAAAAATTAATTGAATGTAAAATAATAGATGGAGCTTTAATGACAGTAAACCAAATCTGTTGCCATCGAGTTGATTCCGACTCATAGAGACCCTATAGGACAGAGTAGAACTGTCCCCATAGGGTTTCCAAGGAGCTCCCGGTGGATTTGAACTTCCGACCTTTTGGTTAGCAGCCATAACATTTAACCACTACACCACCAGGATTTCCTTAATGGCAGTAAACCAGAAATAAACTAAAAAACCCACTGGTCTCAAGTGGGTTCCAACTCATAACAACTCCATAGGGTTTCTAAGGCTGTAAATCTTTACTGAAGCAGATTTCCACATCTTTCTCCCGTGGAGTGGCTGGTGGGTTCAAGCTGTCTACCTTTTGGTTAGCAGCCAATGGCTTTAACCGCTGCGCCACCAGCGGTCCTTAGACCAGAAATAGAGGATCAAAAAGTTATGTTGCCAGAGAAGCCAGCATGGTAAATGACATTCTACCACTGGCGTAACTCTATTATTTCTTAGTGGTGGAATGGAAAAAATTCTATGGGCTCCAGCCAACCGAGGATGAAGGAAAGAAGCAATCAATTGGCTCTGTCTGGGGAGAGGGAAAGAGGGTTCAGAACATCCTATATTTCATAAATGTAGTTCTATAAATGTTAACAAAAAAGTTCTTTAGATTTTGACTCAATCTTTATTTATGTTAGGTTAAACCAGCGGAGGGAGTCCCTGGGTGGTGCGAACAGTTAAGCCCTTGACTACTAACTGAAAGGTTGGTGGTTTGAACCACCCGAGGTGCTTTGGAAGAAAGGTCTGGCAATCTGTTTCTGAAAGGTCACAGCCTTGCAAATCCTGTGGAGCACAGTTCACAACCTTGAAAACCCAGTGGAGAACAGTTCTACTCTGCAACATGTGGGGTCCCCATGAGGCAAAATAGACTCAATGGCAACTGGAATAAAACAAAAACAGAGGAAATTGATGTTTTGTAGGTCAAATATGATTAAATATCAACAATTTCCCAGGGGACCTTGAAGATATGTGCTCTAAGACAAAATGGCCAATAAAAAGGAGTTATAAAAAAAAAAGCGTGTCTCAGAACATAAATTCACTTTCAGCCTGATGGCCCCCATTGACTACATTTATGATACAATATAAAAGGGTGACAATGCCAATCTGGACGGATTTAGAAAAAGCCAAATTACATTTCATATGGCCTGTTTGCTATATCTGGAGAATACATAATAAATCCAAGAGGATTCGAACAAACTAAAAAAAATGGTGGCATTTTTTGCTCTTGATTATCTAAAATATCTTTCCCTATTTATACTAAGTAACTGAATCCCCAACTATAGATGGGCAAACATGATTTGCAGAGTTTCATATAAATAGTAGAAAAATTATTTCTCTGCCAACTCCATCCTCTACTTCCTCTATCTTCTAACTTCATTGTCACTGAAATCCCAGGGTTTATTTGGTGGATCATTTGTTTTTGGACCTCAAGTCAGAATATTTTTAAGTGAATTAATGGAAAAGAAAAGTTGGCCCCAGACTACTAGGTGAATCCCACAAACTTCTTATAATATTAGTTTTGGTTTAACCTTAGCTTTATTTTCTTTCCCCCTAAGTGTGGCCTGGGAGCCCTGGTGGCACAGTGGTTAAGCTGTTAACCTAAAGGTAAGCACTTTGAATCCACCAGCTGCTCCTTGCAAACCCTATGGGACAGTCCTCCTCTGTCCTTTGGGGTTGTTAGGGGTCAGAATCAACTCAACAGCAACAGGTTTGGTTTTTGGTTTAAATGTGGCCTGAGATTAAAAAAAAAATTTCATCAGAATTTTTCTTACTTCTTCAATTTACTGCAATTAATTTACTTTTATGGAAATTTTGTGTTGAATAAGTTTCTCTTCATACCCCTCCCTTTAAAATTGTGTTTGATACGTGTAGGGAAAATAGGAAGCTTCCAAAAATATTTCCTGTAAGCTTCTAACAAGAAAAACATCACTCATGGTCTGTATATACAGAAGTTACTCAGAAGAACCTAGTAAAAGTTTTTTTAATTGAGATCGTTTTGTTTATTTTAAATGTTCTCAAAGAAAAATGTAATTTTATCTGCACACATTCTGAGAAACTTAAATTTATTATATTTTTGCAATAGAGCAAGAGTATTAGTTACTAATCAAAGTTTTTAGACAGTGCTATTGATGGAAAAAATATGATATTTAATTAAAACACAGAATCTTTCTGCTAGAGAAATTAAAAGAACGTCATTTTTTTCATTTCTTTTTCCTTAAGATGATCTTAAAAAAAAGAATATATTTCTATTTTTCAATTACTAAGTTTTTTGAAGTTTAATTATACATTGTGGCTGTGATTGGCAGAGGCAAAGTGCAAAAATCATCCTTTTTTCTCCACATAGACACAAATGTAATGTCCTTCATTACAGATCACCAGGGGAGGTGTTTGTTTTGCAATTAAACTAGAGTAAGGAGAACGTTCTGAAGTTATTGCTTAGTGCCCCTCCCACCAACCTGCCCCCACACCTTTCTAAAGATTAGCAAAATCAAGTGATTTTGGCAAGGTAAAATTTTCTAGGCTTAAATAAATTGGTTGAAACTTAACAGAGAGAAGTGTAATTGTTTACATTGATCCTGAGTTATGAAATGGACATGTTACTTGACCAAAGGTTGCATTAAAAAAAATCTAAAGAGGTTATTGAATGAATCACAAAGCTTAAAATTAGTCCAAGTATGATATGGCTATCTGGTACTGTAAAAACAGAATACTTTCGAGATCATGCCAAGTCATATTCCCACTTGGGGAATGATCATGTCACACTTGGGGGGTATCTTAATATTCAATTTATAAGAGTAATATTGATAAAATTAAGTGGATGGTTAGAATGGAGAGCAGACCAGAAAACCAGGCCTTGTGAGGAACACGCGTGGAATTAGAAATGCTAAGGCTGAAGAGGAGCCCTGGTGGTAAGTGGTTAAGAGCTCACCTGCTAACCTAAAGGTCAGCAGTTCTAATCCACCAGCTGCTCCTTAGAAACCCTATGGGGGCTGTTCTACTCTGTTCTATAGGGTTGCTATGGGTTGGAATTGACTCAATGGCAACAGGTTTGATTTTGGTTTTGGTAAGGCTGAAGAAGGAGTCCCTGGCTCATGCAAACAGTTATTGCACTCAGCTGCTAACTGAAAGGTTGGATGTTGGAGTCCACCCAGAGGTGCCTCAGAAGAAAGGGCTGGCAATCTAATTGCAAAATACCTGCCATTGAAAACCCTACTAATCACAGGTCTTCTGTGACACACATGGGGTCGCCTTGACTCGAAGTCTACTCAATGGCAACTGGTTAACTGGTAAGTCTGAAGAAGAGAAAGCTAAGGGGGAAAAATCCGTGACATTCAGCCAGCATCTCTTTTGTGCCAGGAACTATACGAGGAACTTTGTAGTCCCTTGCTTAATTTTTAAATCAACTCTATGTGACAGGGATTATTATCTCCATATTATCAATGCTCTGTGTGATCAGGCAATGTTCAAAAATACTCTTTATTAATCAGTGACAGAGCTGTGACTCCAACTCCTACTTGTCTGGTATCAAAGTCTGCCCTCTTCCTACCATGAGGCCCCCTGCTTTAGGTCCTACAGATATTTAAAGGACTTTTAATTCAAAGAGGGATTTATGTGCATGGGGGAAAAATAAACAAATGAATCAAAAGAGGAAGACTTTGTGATTCCATTAAATTTATAAAATGCAGGAAATCATAAAGTTAGTGTTTTAAAAGCAAATTTGGATGTTCCTAGTAACTGAAAATTGTGTTTAAAACATAACCTTAGTTTAACATTTAAGGTTAAAGATAAACTGATGTTTAAATGGATTTTCTGTTTCAAAACTATTACTGTATTATATTTTAAGCCTTACAGTTATGAGCAGTCTTGAAATCAGTATTAATATCTACTATTTTCATGTTCTCAACAGCTAGCCCATAACAACGGTGCTTTTTTGATAGATTATAAAAAATTTGTTCTGAGGAATAAGACTTGCTTTTTTTAAGAGTCAAAAGATACCATATATCTGATCGGTCTGCAGATATATAGTATTCTAAGATTAGATGGGAGCCCTGGCGGTGTGGTGATTAAGCATTCATCAGATTAGATTAATTGAGGAACTGTGGGTAGCACACAAAAATATGTCAAGAGTTGCTTCATTCAACCTTTTGTTCAACACAATTTTGGGCACCGATAATGTGTGAGCAGAGCCCCTGGGTTAAGCACTTTGCTGTTAACTGAAAGGTTGGTGGTTTGAGTTCACCCAGAGGCATGTTAGAAGAAAGACCTTGTGATCTACTTTCAAAAACTCAGCCATTGGAAACCCTACAGAACACAGTTCTGTTCTGACACACATGGGTTGCCATGATTTGGAATCAACTTGACAGCAACAGGTTTGGTTTGGTTTATTTGTTATAATGTATGAGGGATTGTGCCCAAAATTCTGCCCACAGCGAGCTTATGATTTCTTAGAAAGAATAAAATAGCTGCTGAGCAACTATAATGCAAGATGCAAAGCGAAAAGTAACATGGAAAGTAGTTAATGGGCTCTGAGAGAAAATACTGCTGCTGAGGAAGGTATGCGGCATTTGAACTGGGATTTGGATGTGTTGAGACACAGCAGGGAGGGCATCCCAGGCAGGAAGAACAGCAAGTGCAAAGGAATATGAAATGCATGTTCAGTAAACAACAAATAGCTTAGAGTGGCTCTAGCATAGAGTATGAGAAGATTAATGAGGAGTAAGTTGGAGAGATGGATTGACTTAGATGAGGGAGCGTCAGGAATGCCAACCTAATGAATTCTATAGTATTCCATAGGCAATGCAGAGCCACAATTGATTTTTAAAGCAGGGCAATGCGAATGGCCCCAAATTATTTTTCTTGTGAAGAACATATTGGAGGGCAAATAGCAAGGTAAGAGGAGGTTAGAAGGCTTTTATGTTTCCAGGTGAGAGCTAATGAGAGCCAAAATTATAATATTGTCCTGTCTTCCCTTATTCTTTTGTAAGGACACTGAACCCTCATACCCACCACCCAACTGCTCATCTATCAAAGGGAGTCTTAACCCACCCTCTACCTTTTCTCAACCTCCTTTGCCTTCATTTCTTTTCACTGATCTATAGTCTTGGCTCCCTGGTATCTACCTTCAACACTGGGCCCCATTTATTTACCCTTCATCCTTGTTTTTCTGCTGTTTGGACACTGGTTTTCTCCTACGGAATCTGCTTTGATTTGCTTTTCCATCTTTGGATTATTCCATTGTCTCAGGTAGGCTTATGCTGCCTCAGCCCCAACCTTAGTTCTGTAGAGCACACTCCCCGGTTATCAGTCAGGATTCTTGGATGCCCACAGAAGCTATTGTAGCTAGTTTAGGCAGAAAAATCACTTTAATTAAATAAAGGATGTTTGGTACCTCATTGAATCTCCAAGAGGGCCAAAGAGTCAGCTGTCTGCAGAGTCTCTACAGCTGGGAGCAATGCCCATGTCATACTGTGAGTTTGCCTCAGGGGAGAGGACACTATGGCTGCAGCTTGGCACAGAAACCACAGCCTACGCCAAAGGCTCTGGGGACTTAACACCAGAAATTTCATTAGGGATTTCTAGAAGAGCTGGTGCCTCTGTTGTCATTCTTGTGAAATGATAGATTCCAAGGCCTCCGGCTTCCCAGGGATGCTCACTTCTGAACTGAAATCTTGGTGATTATGTCCGATTGGTGAAGCCTAAGCCACATACAGAGATGGGTTAACAGGAAGCTAATGTCACTTAAGCTTCAGGGTGTCACATTTGCATAGGCCCCTTCTAAGGCTCTGGGAGAGCCCTAGAAATGTATTCACATGGTCATACGTTTATGTAAAATTAGTAAAAGTAAGATATCGTAACTGAAACTCTGACTTCCCCTGTCACATTTACTAAATTTGCACAATTTTGCCAGCAATGCTTTGGGAAGCTAAAGAAACTTCTCTAAACTATCAATAATAATATTAAAAAATTGTGTTTTTGATCAACTGTGCTAAAGGAAAGACTAAATTATCCTTTGATTCTTTTTAGAAGATATTACAAAACCATTGCCACATGAAGAGGCAATCAAAGAGTATGCAGCTAAAGAAGTAAAAAGGTATTAAAGAGGTGCTTTACGCAGTTAGTTAATTAAAAATATATTGTTTTTCTTGATTTTGTGATGTTTGTGGTGTCGTCAACTTTTTTAAATTTGCAATTTGTTTTGATTTTTTTCTCATTCTAAGTAAGTACTTAATTTTTAAGCCTAATTTTTAAATTTGTAATTTTGTAGCCTTTTTCTTAAAGAAATCACCCCCACCCCCAACATTTGTGTAAACTTGAAGCCCCACAATTCCAGGATCTGCCTCTGGCCACATCTTCAACCCTAACTAAGCTGAGCCTCGGACAGCAAGTCTTCACTTCTGCCTTGAGCCAAGACTCATAATACGGGAAATTCCCCCAAACATATGAAAGGTGTTTAAATATGCTGGGTGGCCCCAAACATGATAAATGTCCCTTACACTATGCCTGAGCACATATCTGGCATTTAGGAAGAGCGTCTATCTTGAGGAAATATACTTGGCTAGGTTTTGGAAAGAGAATGGAGAAGCAGGAACACATAACAGAAATATTGCATAGACATGGAGAGAAATTGGACTGTGCATAAGAAGAGATGACCTTGAGCATTAGCATGGATAGTTATCAGGATGGAGATGCCAATAACCAGGATAGAGATCTCAGAACTGATACAGACTCAAGGAGGAGTTGGGAAGATAGAGAGTTTGTTTTTGAACATCCTTGAACTCAACTGTGGGAGCCCTGGTGGCACAATGGTTAAGCTTGGCTGCTAACCAAAAGGTTGGTGGTTTGAATCCACCAGCTGCTCCGCAGGAGAAAGATGTGGTGGTCTGCTTCTGTAAAGATTTACAACCTTGGGAATCCTATGGGGCAGTTCTATTTTGTCCTATAGGGTTGCTATGAGTCGGGATTGACTTGATGACAACGGGTTTGGTGTTTTTGATTTTTGAACTCAACTGTGTAAGCCTATGTAAGGACTAAAGTTGACAAATCTACTAGTATTAATTCACCTTCTCATAGCACTGGATGAAGAGTAGTAAAAATTACATTTTATAAATGTTACTTAGCAGCCAAGGGAATAAAATAAAATAGCAGATTGATTTAGAAAACACCAACAAATGTAATTGAAAGGCAAGAGTAATTGAAGGGCATATTTGGCAAGATGTCACTCACGATTAAATGCCAGAGATCCTGCTTTGATTTTAACCAAATCTGAATTTTTTTGCACTCTAAGAATCACAAAAGTAGAAAGAATTGCCAAAACAAAACATGGTTAGCTTACTGAAACACTTATAATAACAGCAACCACATATGGAGAACTTACCCTGCTCCGAGTATTACAGTAAATAATTTATACAGTAAAACCTGCAAAAGCCAGAACTGTGTAAGGTGGAAACCTGTCAGAGAAGGAAAACTCAAATAATTTCCACTAATAGAGAGTGATAGAAAAGTCATAAGACTGCACCTGTCAAAGGTGGAAAACTTGCAAGACCCGGAAAAACAAGGCAGTCCAATCGAGTTCCAACTCTCACAGGTTTCACTGTATACATTACTTTCATTATTCCTTGTAACAACCCAATATGATAATTTTTTTTAATAGTAACAATAGTTTAAATTTATTGATTGCCCACTACATTCAGGCATTTTACACACACTATTTCATTTAACCCTCAAAACAGTCCTTTGAAGAAGGTAATATTATCGTGCCCATCCTATAGGTGAGAAAACCAAGGCTTAAGGAGGTTGAACTATTTGCCCAGAGTCACTTAGCCCGGTCTCAAAATCATATGGTCTAACTTCCAAACCCACGAGTTCTTCTTCCTTGTTCTTCCTTCTCAAAAGTGTTTCAGCTATTCATGGAACTTTATTCTTCCTGATAAATTTTAGAATACATTTGTCTATTTCTTGAAAATATCTTGCTGGAATTTTGATTTGTAATGCAAAGTCTTTAAAGATGAATTTGGGTAAATAAGACATCATAACAATGATTAGTTGTCTCATCCAAGACCAAAATGCTGTTTTGTTTTTCTTCATAAAAGCCATGTGCATTCTTTATAAAAGTTTTCCTTTTTTCTTCATAAGGCCTTATGCATTCTTTATTAGGTTAATTTATGGTTACTTTATATGATTTGTTGCTAACTGAATGATTTCTTATTCTGTTTTTGTTTCCTGTTTGACTAATGCTCTTACATGAATTGAGCAAACTTCTCTCTTTTTCTGCTTCTTGGAGCAACTTGGAGAAGAAAAGAATTATCTAGTCCTTTGTAGAATTCTCCAGAATATCACCAGACAACCAGTTGTTCTGTCTCCTGCTGGAAGCTCCGTGAAGCTGCTTTCTCATACCCCCTATTTGCTGGTCTCTGATAGGAGTCCAAGATGGCGGATCCGCGCTGCGTTAGCTGATAGGGGACCTCTGCATGAATCTCCCCTCGTTCTCGGTTCTCTGTCAGTTTTCTCACTCCATTGGTGCTTGGCTGAGTTCTTTATCTCTTCATTTGATGTTTTAGGGTTTCACGATTGCTGTTTTCTCTGTTTGGCTTAGTTTTTCGGATCTTTGCTGTGGAGGGACGGCGTGGTGCTTCTGCCTAGAGCGCCATTTTCTGGATTGGCCTTTTGCCTTGGTTCTGTGAAAAACAGAGAAAAAACAGCTTGGGAGATTTTTTCCCCTTGGCCCTGAGGAGTTGTTAAAGTTGCCCTTGTTACAGTTAACCAGGGCCCAATATGATAATGTTTTTATTCCCATTTTACAGATGGATAAATTGTGCCTTAGGGTGGTGAAATAACCTGCCCATCTGCAGACAGTGGTCTGGACTTGAAAGCCCATGCTCTTAACTAGAACATTGTACACTCTTCAGCATAAGCCACACTGCCTTCATCATTTTGTTGGAATGCACACCTATGTGGAGAGAACATTTTGGAAATACCCATGCTTTGTTGTACCACAACTACAGCAAGTTAAATTTATCTTTGATTGTCTCCTACTCCTACTAAAGAACAATGACCCATTCAGTGCTGTATAAAAATAAATGAGAAAGTAGACTGGACTCCACACATGTCTGGCTTCTGGCAACATTGCTGCTTAAAGTGAAGAGCTTGTTTAACGAGGCAGCACAGCTTAACGTGAATTTGTTTGAAAAATAGGAAAAGAGAAGTTATTTGTATGCCATGAATTATGTTAATCTTTCTTTTCTTTTCAAGTTTAAGATGAGGGGCTTTAAGAACTGAGTTAGGAAAATAGGACCAAGAATCTATGGGCATCCTTACCAGATACTTACCTACAAGCTTAGTTGCACACACAGGGCTGATGAAACAATCCTATATTCTCAGTTTAAGTGAGATAGAGAAGAGACAGAAATAAGGAGAGTTTATCCTTATAACTGTTTTCTTTCTCTCTTTTAGTCAGTATAAGCAACGGGATGACATCTTGGCCCTTGTTTTTAGTCCCTTTTATTTCCTTTATCACAGGTATTTTTCTTATTTATTTGCTTATTGTCTTTCCCTCTAGAGCATGCATTCTCAGTGGGGGTAATATCACCCCCAGTGAGGTAAAAACTGGCTTTGGGGGCAAAAAAATCTTACTCATTTTATGTATAAAGCACAGATATAAACACAGTATATCTGTGGTATTACAATTTCACAGTGGGAGTGGTTAGGAAAAAAATGTCTAAAAAAGTTACTTAGGGGGACAATTAAAAAAAAAAAAAAAAAGGTAGAGAAACACTATTGTAGAGGGCCAACATCAGAAAAGCAGGACCTGCAGAAACCTTGTCAGTTGTAGCCCCACAGCCTAGCAATGTCTTCCATATAACCAAAAACCCACTGCCGTGGAGTTGATTCCAATTCATATAGACCCTATATGACAGAGTAGAACTGCTGCAAAGGGTTTCCTAGGCTGTAATCTTTACAGAAGCAGACTGCCACATCTTTCTACTGCGGAGCGGCTGGTTGGTTCGAATCGCCAACCTTTTGATTAGCAGCCGAGTACTTAACCACTGTGCCACCAGGACTCCTGTCTTGCACACAGTAAGGGTTAATAAATATTATGGTGAATTAACTCTTCACTTGCCTTATTAACAAGTCATATTCCACATAGAAGAGTTATTATTTTAAAAGAGGAAAATAGAGCTGGGGGAATTATGCAGAGGAAATACATTTTTTCAAAGGAAACTAAGTAGGTGAGACAGGAGTATATATATAAATAACTAAGGTTTCAACTCAGAAGTGAAGTTCCTTTCTTCCCCGTTTTCCAGAAGCTTAACCCAAAAAACCAAACCTATTGCCGTCAAATCAATTCCGACTCGTAGGGCAGAGTAGAACTTCCCCTTAGGGTTTCCAAGGAGCACCTGGTGGATTCAAACTGCCAACCTTTTGGTTAGCAGATGTAGCTCTTAACCACCATGCCACCAGGGTTTCCAGAAGCTTACTCTGTTACAATTAGCTAGTGCTGACTTTTAGATATCTTCATGCAAAAGGTCTAATTAAAACTATCGTATGGCATTTAAATCAGAACTTTCTTGTTATTCCCATGCTTTGCCCAGTGTCCTTGATAGGTATTATTAAATCTTGCCCATGAGCCCAGACTTGAATCTGAGGAGCTCAAAGCCCTGACTTCCAAGAAGTGCTTGTGAGTGGGTGTAAGGTATGGGAGAAGAGAGGTGTGATGGCTTCCAGCCCTTTTGTAGTACCCATTCTTGACCAGGCAAGCACCTTGCTCTTCCTTCTGACGGACTGATATTGAGTTCTTTTCAGGTCAGAGTTAGGGCAGCTGAAGATAACCAAGACAGTGGGGCTTCCTTGTGGTCTCCATTTCCCCAGTCGCAGACTTTTTTCTGCAGCTTCCTCTCATCAGGTAGAAGTCACAACCTCAAAGAGTTGTGTAGAAACAGAAGAACTGCCACAGTCATGATCTGATGCTAACTAATTTGTCCTCAACCCTGTTCTTTAAGTGCCCATGGTCCTACAGGAATACTCCTTTCAATACCAGGATTTTTAAGGACATTCATCCTATAGTGTCTGGGATGAAACAGCCTTGGTAGTAGGAGCAGTTCACAGTCGGCTGCTAACCTAAGTTGGTGGTTCGAACCCACCCAGCAGCTCCACAGAAGAAAGGCCTGGTGAACTGCTTCCGTAAAGATTATAGCCAAGAAAACCCTGTGGAGCAGTTCTACTCTGTAACACATGGGGTCTCAGCTAACAGCAAACAACAACAGTGTCTGGGATGGACTCAGCTCTCTGAAAATTCTGTTCTATACATCTCAAATGGTATGAGTTTCCTACATATTGATTTAAGTAGACAGAAACGCCTGTAACAGCATACTGTATCTAGACAGAAAATTCTACCTATTAATTAGAAAAGTTTCAGAGCAAAGCAACAACAATATTAAAGGAATAGAAAATAAATCTCTAGAAAAACTAAGCTTATCATTTGTTTATTATGGAGGAGACAGCTAAAGAATGATTTAACAACTGTCTACACCTGAGGTATGAAGAAATTGCCCCACATTTCTCCATCCATTGTAAGATGATTTAAATCATCAAAAATGATTACTAAAGTATAAACGGTTTTGGAGTATAGAAAAATGTGTTCCACCGTAGAAAAGGAGGGGATTTTGACTGTGAGAAGGTAGTAAAATTCAGAACACAAGAGGATTGTTAGCATTTGAGAAGAGTACATTCTTCCTTTGAGACTTTTGGAGAAGGAAAAGATGATTAAAACAAAAAACAACACCAAACCATTGCTACTGAGTCGATTCTGACGCATGACGACCTCATGTATTACCGAGTAAAACTGCTCCATAGGGTTTTCTTGGCTGTAATCTTTACGGAAGCAGATCCTCAGGCCTTTCTTTCATGGCACCACTGGGTAGGTTTGAATCCCCAATTTTCAGTTAGCGGTCAAACGCAAACTGTTTGTACCACCTAGGGACTTTTGAAGAAGGAAAACATGACAGATACAGGGAAATGCTGAATTCCTAGATAGGCATCTTTTTATCTAATTCAGAAGAAATATTCTCAAGGTCTGACCTGAGTAGAGCCCGCATTCAAAATCATTGTTCTAGTGCTTGTGAACGCCCCATGGAGCTACTGTCCCATGCTGTCATTCATCTTTCTTTCGTGAAAGCAGCGAGCCTCTGTTAGAGTGATGGGCAGGGTTCGCAGGGTGCTTCCTGTCAATAGATGAGAGCAGTCCCTCAAGAGCGTGACTGTGCTAACACTGCATGAGGCATTCCACCACAGGAGGTGACGGAGGTCATTGACGTTAAGTGAGGGCAGTGAGGAGGAACTGAGAACTTCAAGCTAGGAAAGAATTTGAAATAGCCCGTAGGGAAACTATATCTGGGACTTTATAATCACTGAAAGAAAAAGTGTTACTGTCTTTCCGTAGTTACCAGAAGAATGAAGGACATTTATACTGAGGTTTTTAATCTAGATAATTCAGACAAGAACGTACTCAGAAAGAGTGAATTATGAAAGTACAGAAGAAGCTCTCTTAATTGACCTTCTTTAAACCAAATCTCCAGTTTAGCCAATCTCCCCCATTCTGACAGATACCCGTAGCATACTGTCATGCAAATTCCTCATGGCTAGTTTACAATTTTCTAAAACCACTTCTACTCCCATCAGTTGAATTGTTTGTGCTACATACATACATATATGTATGTATGTATGTATATACAGAGAGAGCCCTGGTGGTGCAGTGGTTAAGTGCTTGGCTGCTAACCAAAAGATAGGCAGTTTGAACCCACTAGCTGCACCGCAGAGAAAGATGTGGCAGTTTGCTTCTGTAAAGATTTACAGCCTTGGAAACCCTATGGGACAGTTCTACTCCGTCCTATGGTGTTGCTATGAGTTGGAATTGACTTGACAGCAACAGGTTTGGTTTGGTTTGATACATACACACACACACGTATACACACACATATAAATTTTAATATATACACATTTTTATTTTAAAATTATCATATATTAAAAAATTTTTTTTTTAGTATACAGTTCTATGTAGTTTAGCACATGCAGAGATTAGTATAACCATCGCCACAGTCAGGATACAGAAAAGTCCTATCACCCTAAAAAGTCCCTTATTCTACCCTTTTGTAGTTAAACCCTCCCTTGATTCCTAACTCCTGGCAACCACGGATCTGTTTTTTAACCCTATAGTTTTGTCTTCTTGAGGGTCATATAAGTGAATTTATGTGGTATATAACCTTTTGAAACTGGCTTTTTTCATACAGCATAATGCTTTTAAGATTTATCCAAATTATTGTGTATTTCTATAGTTCATTCCTTTATATTGCTGTATAATATTCTATTGAATAGATGTACCACAGCTTGTTCATGCATTCCCTTACTGAAGGACGTTTGGGTAGTTTCCAGTTTGTGGCTATTACGGGTAGATCTTTGTGTATTATGTACTGGCTTTTGTGTGAATGTAAGCTTCTATTTCTCTAGAATACATACCCCAGAAGTGGATTGCTGGGTCATGTAATAAGTATATGTTTAACTTTATAAGAAGCTGCCAAATTGTTTTCCAGAGTGTCTATCCCATTTTGCATTCCCACCAGAAAGAGAAAGAAAAGGAAGAACCAACTGGACTTGTGAACCCATTGGCTATGAGAAAGGCTGTGATGGGGAAATTGTCAAGATGAACCTGAACCTCAGGGCCTGAGTGATTGAATAGTGCTGGTGACAAAAATAGCAAAACCAGATGAGAGAAGAATTTTGTGGGGCCAAATGAGCAGTTATAGAAGGGCAAGAATAAGATAATGACTTCTTTACACCTGTTGAGTTTGATGGGATGATTGTGCATCCAAGTGAAAATAACAAGCATAGAGGGGTAATTCTAGTTCCAAACTCTCTCCTTGGTGTTAGAATCTGATATCAACTGAGACTCACCTAACAGAAGGTGGCCTTATCCACTCTAATTCAAGCTGGGAAACAACACATTTTTAGCATAATAAAGAATAAGAGAAAGCTAAAAAACAAAAACAAACACTTTTCTTTCCAGTCAATTCTGACTCATAGTGAGTCTGTAGGACCCCGAGTAGAACTGCCCCATAGGGTTTCCAAGGAGAGGCTGGTGGATTTGAATTGCCAACCTTTTGATTAGTAGCCAAGCTCTTAACCACTGCTCCACCAGGGCCCTCGGGGGTAAATTTTCACAGGGAGAGGCTTGAGTATCTTTTAGATGTTCTGTTCTGAAGCCAGATCATCTCAACGACACTTCTTTTGAACTCTTTAATCAGAAGCACCCTTCACTCCAAAACCCATATACCCAACCCATCTACTGTAGTTTCAGACATGACTAAGAATGACTGAAAACTCATGCAGAGTGTCTTAGTCATCTAGTGCTGCTATAACAGAAATACCACAAGTAGATGGTTTTGATGAAGAGAAGTTTATTTCCTCACAATTAAAGTAGGCTGAAAGTCCAAATTCAGGGCATCAGCTCCAGGGGAAGTCTTTTTCTCTCTGCTGGCCTTCTTTTCGGTGTTCTCCTGGACTAGGAGCTTCTCTGGGCAGGGACTCCGGTCCAAAGGATGTGCTCTGCTCCCAGCACTGCTTTCTTGATGGTATGAGGTCCCCCTGTCTCTGTGCTCCCTTCTGTCTTCTATATCTCAAGAGATTGCCTCAGGACACAATCCAATCTTGTAGATTGAGTCCTGCCTCACTAACACAACTGCCACCCATCCTCCCTCATTAACATCATAGAGGCAGGATTTACAACATATAGGAAAATCACACAATACCAGGAATCATGGCCCAGCTGAACTGACAACACACATTTTTTGGGGGTACTTAATTCAATCCATGACATTCCACCCTTTGGCCCCCCAAAAATCACATCCTTGAAACATGCAGAACATATTCACTCCATCATATCACAGCCAAAGTCCAAAATTCAAAAATTCCTCTTCATCTGTGAAATCTAGAATACAAGTTATCTGTTTCCAAAGGTACAATGGCAGAACAGGCACAGGCTAGACATTTCCATTACAAATGGGAGAAACTGGAGGGAAAGAAGGGATAACAGGCAACAAGCAAGTCAGCAGAACACATTACATTAGCCCTCAAGGCTTTGAAAACAAACCTCTATTCTCCAAGACAATTCACACAATGGCCCTGCCCTGCAGACTCTAAGTATTAGCCACAGTTACCAGATTTTGAGTGGAAGCCCCTCGGCCCTGGACTTCAGTTCTGCCTTCCAGACCCACTGGAACAGCAACTCTGCTCCCTTGGCTTTAGGCGCACCATTCTCCCAGTCCGAGTGGTGACTCCACCCTTACTTAGAAGCACCAGAGGCCATAGCTCCACCCTTTGAAACCCCTGAGGTCATGGCCATACCTTTTGAGACTGAGGCAGCTCGGCTTCTTGTGTCCTTTGTCTCTTCAGCTTCTGCTTCTGTTTCCTGTGGCCTCTTGGCCCTCGGGCCCATGCCCGCATCTGCCCTGCTGGGGCAAGTGTTCCAAAGCTCCGTAGCTCCACCAATAAGTGCCTGTAGGCACCCCACTCTGCCAGGAAGCCTCGTGCAGACAGGCACCCAGCTGTCTCGCTCCATGGGTCAGCAATCCTAGCTCCACGGATAAGTGCCCGGAGGCTCCCCACTCCGCCAGGAAGTCTCGTGCACATAGGCACTTAGCTCCCTTGCTCCATGGGTCGGCTCCAGCGCTATCTCACACTGGTTTCCTGGTTCTGCTGCTGTTGATTCTCTGCCACTGCCACTCCTCTGTCACTGCAGGTTCTCTGCTGCTGCTGGTCCTTTCCTGCTGCCACTGCTGTATCCATTCACAGTTTCAAAACCGCTTCCACATTTTAGGTATCTGTTAGAGCAGCACCCCACTCTCTCGGTACCAAATTCTGTCTTAATCGTCTAGTGCGGCTACAACAGAAATACCACAAGTGGATGGTTTTAACGAAGAGAGGTTTATTTCCTCACAGTTAAAGAAGACAAAAGGAGGTAGAATTTAGGAGTTAGAATCAGTAGCAGATATGATAGGGGGCTCTTTCAACACCTGTTCCAGCCTTCTTCTGCCTAAAATCTTGCTTTTCCAGACTCTCTTGCAATTAAGGGTAGCCATATGACTTAGTTCAGCCAATGAGATGTAAGTAGGTAGAAATCTTTTGCTTCCTGTCTCTTTTCACCTGGAATGGATATAATGCTTGGGACTGCCACAATCTTTGCTTAAGGAATGGAAAAACAGGAGGATGAAAGGCCTACTTCCTTGAAGCATCACTAAACCATTCTACAAGTCTTGGCATGCCTACCCCTAGGATCCTTACTACTTTAGTTAAACAAATCCCTGTATGGTTAAGCCACTCTAGATGGTTATTTGTTTTATGCATTCAAGCACGTCCCCTAGCATTTGGCTGCTAACTAAAAGGTTGACGGTTTGAACCCACCCAGGGACTCCATAGGAGAAAGACCTGGTGATCTGCTCCTGTAAAGATTAAAAACCAAAAAAACCAAACCTGCTGCACATAGCAACCCTATAGGACAGAGTAGAATTGCCTCATAGGGTTTCCAAGGAGCGCCTGGTGGATTCGAACTGCCAACATTTCAGTTAGCAGCCATAGCTCTTAACCACTACGGCACCAGGGTTTCCCTATAAAGATTACAGCCTAGAAAACCCTGTGAGGCAATTCTACTCTGTTATGTTGGGTTGCTATGAGTTGAAATTGACTTGATGTCACCTAACAACAACAGATGAATTGTAGAATGACATCAAGGACAAAGCAAGAAAGCAAGAGGTCATTAAAAAGGCAGGAAAGAAAGAAAAGACCAAAACAGATGTCAGAAGAGACTCTGAAAGTTGCTCTTGAATGTAGAATCGCTAAAAATAAGAAATGATGAAGTAAAAGAGCTGAACAGAAGATTTCAAAGGGCAGCTCGAGAAGACAAAGTAAACTATTATAATGAAATGTGCAAAGACTTGGAGATAGAAAACCAAAAGGGAAGAACACGTTCGGCATTTCTCAAGCTGAACGAACTGAAGAAAAAATTCAAGCCTCGAGTTGCAATAGTGAAGGAGTCTACAGGAAAAATACTAAAACAATGCAAGAAGCATCAAAAGAAAATGAAAGGAATAGACAGTCACTGGACCAAAAAGAACTGGTCGACATTCAACCATTTCAGGAGATAGCATATTTCATGGTTTGAATTATGTCTCCCAAACAATGTGTGTATCAATTTGGCTAGGCCATGATACCTGGTACTGTGTAATTTTCTTGTATGTTGTAAACCTGCCTCTATGATGTTAATGAGGGAGGATGGGTGGCAGTTGTATTAGTAAGGCAGGACTGGATCTACAAGACTGGATTGTGTCCTGAGGCAATCTCTTGATATATAAAAGACAGAAGTGAGCAGTGAGACAGGGGGACCTCATACCATCAAGAAAGCAGTGCCGGGAGCAGAGCGCATCCTTTGGACTGGGGTCCCTGCACTGAGAATCTCCTAGTCTGGGGGAACACTGAAGAGAAGAAGGCCGACAGAAGGAAAAAGCCTTCCCCGCTGACACCCTGAATTTGTACTTTTAGCCTACTTTGACTGTGAGGAAATAAATTTCTCTTCGTTAAAACCATCCACTTGCGGTATTTCTGTTATGACAGCACTAGATGACTAAGACAGCATATGATAAAGAGCAGATGGTACTGAAGGAAGAAGTCCAAGCTGCACTGAAACGTTGGCAAAAAACAAGGCTCCAGGAATTGACGGAATACCAATTGAGATGTTTCAACAAACGGATGCAGCACTGGAAGCGCTCACTCATCTATGCCAAGAAATGTGGAAGACAGCTACCTGGACAACTGACTGAAAGAGATCCATATCTGTACCCATTCCAAAGAAAGGAGATCCAACAGAATGCAGAAATTATTGAACAATACCATTAATATCACACAGAAGTAAAATTTTGCTGAAGATCATTCAAAAGCGGTTGCAGCAGTGCATCGACAAGGAACTGCCAAAATTCAAGCCCGATTCAGAAGAGGACGTGGAACAAGGGATATCATTGCTGATGTCAGATGGATCCTGCTGAAAGCAGGGAATACCAGAAAAATGTTTACGTTTTATTGACTATGCAAAGGCATTCAACTGTGTGGATCAAAACAAATTATGGATAACATTGCAAAGAATGGGAATTCCAGAACATTTAGTTGTGCTCATGAGGAACCTGTACTTAGACCAAGAGGCAGTCATTCGAACAGAACAAGGGGACACTGCATGGTTTAAAGTCAGGAAAGGTGTGCATCAGGATTGTATCCTTTCACCATACTTATTCAATCTGTATGCTAAGCAAATAATCCGAGAAGCTGAACTATATGAAGAAGAATGAGGCATCAGGATCAGAGGAAGAGTCATTAACAACCTGTGATATGCAAATGACATAACCTTGCTTGCTGAAAGTGAAGAGGACTTGAAGCACTTATTGATGAACATCAAAGACCACAGACTTCAGTATGAATTACACCTCGAAAACAAAAATACTCACAACTGGACCAGTAAGCAACATCATGATAAATGGAGAAAATATTGCAGTTGTCAAGGATTTCACTTTACTTGGATTCACAGTCAACACTCATGGAAGCAGCAGTCAAGAAATCAAATGACACATTGCATTGGGCAAATCTGCTACAAAAGATCTCTTTAAAGTGTTAAAAAGCAAAGATGTCACCTTGAAGATTAAGGTGTGCCTGACCCAAGCCATGGTGTTTTCAATCACCTCAGACACATGTGAAAGCTGAACAATGAATGAGGACGACCGGAGAAGAATCGATGCCTTTGAATTATGGTCTGGTGAAGAATATTGAATATAACATGGACTGCCAGAAGAATGAACAAATCTGTCTTGGAAGAAGTACAGCCAGAATACTCATTAGAAACAAGGTTGGTGAGACTTCGTCTCACGTACTTTGGATATGCTATCAGTAGGGACCAGTCTTGGAGGAGGACATCATGCTTGGTAAGGCAGAGGGCCAGTGAAAAAGAAGAAGATCACCAGTGAGATAGACAGACACAGTGGCTACAACAATGGCCTCAAGCATAACAATAATTGTGAGGATGGCACAGGACCTGGCAGTGTTTTGTTTTGTTGTACATAGGAACCTACTCAATGGCACCTAACAACAACAACAACAACAAACATCAACAATGACAAAAGGTTAAGAAGAACTGAGTGACTATGTTTGGGAGGGGAGGAATGGGACAAGGGGTCATGAGGGACAGAAGCTAAAGGGGTAATGTCTATTGAGATAAGGGATAGTCTTGGAGTGCACCCTGAAATTCTAGAACTTAAGCCCTACACCTGGGGAAAAAAAGGGGAGAATGGCTAAAACAATAGACTAAGGAAGCCACTCTCAAATCTCCATGGATGGGTTAGACTACAAGGCCTGAACCTGAAATAAAGTGCTAATTGGCCATTCTCTGAGATTCCGAATAAGTCCCTGACTTAGTGAACAGCTACACTGATTTAGGGCAGACAGAACAGGTCTTTCTCCCGTGGTAAAGGGGCATGGTGCTTAGGTTACACTGGTCTGTGGTTAGAGATAACAAAAATGGAGTCGGAAAGGGGGTATTTATTTGTAGTTCATCATCATAGTAATGATATTTAAAATTGTGGAATGTCCAGCACAATGAATGTTACATAGTAGGCACTCAATTAGTATTTACTTTATGAATAAATGCAAGAATTAATAGATACAAAATATTGAAAGACAATTTACCATAACTTCTAAATTAAATAACCTATTCAATTTAGGGATCAGTCCCTGGAGAAGGACACCATGCTTGGTGAGGTGAAAGGTCAGCTAAGAGGAAGACCCTCAACGAGATGGATTGAGACAGTGGCTACAATGGGCTCAAGCATAACAACAATTGTAAGGATGGCACAGGACCAGGGAGTGTTTCGTTCTCTTGTACATAGTGTTGCTATGAGTCGGAACTGACTTGACAACACCTAACAACATTCTTTGCATACTTTCACCTGTCCCAGAGCCGCAGTACATCCTATTCCTATTGCCCGGAACTCTTCCTCCTTCTCCCTGCCTAACCATGTCCCTCCCTGACTTTACTCCCTCTGTTCAAAGAGATTTTCCATTCTCACCACAAGCAGTCTTAACCCGTTGCCATCAAGTCGATTCTGATTCATAGTGACGCTATAGGACAGAATAGCATTGCCCCATAGGGTTGCCAAGGCTGTAATCTTTACGGAAGCAGACTACCATATCTTTCTCCTGCAAAACAGCTGGTGAGTTTGAACTGCTGACCTTTTGGTTAGCAGTTGGACACTTTACCATTGTGCCACCAGGATTCCATCAAGCAGCTTTAGTGACTCCAATAACCACATACAGACAGTACTATTTTTGTATACTGTCACTAGTACCAATTTTGTATACTATGTTTAGTTGTGAAATTCTGCAGTTTAGGTAAAGCAGAAGTATGTTCTTCTATTCTGTCTATAAGTTGGAAAGCTACCCAGAAGGGATGCATGTCTTTTATTTCCATTCTATTTCCTCATACTCCTACTTTGAATACTGTAGCTATTTTTTACTCAGTAAACATTATAGACTGACTCATTCTGGGAAACAAGTCTAACATTTTTATTTAACAAGAAATGTAAATGACCAGCCAGATCCAGTTCTCTTGTCACTAAATAAAGAAGGGAGCACGGATCATCTGAACAGTGTATTTCCAAATAAGAACATGAAATTTAAAATTAGACTTGGAAACACTGCAGATTTGGTCTGTGACCCTGACTTTTTCAGAAACCCTGAAAAGACATTTATTTAATATCCGGGCCCGAGTTCCCATTTTATTTGATAAGATATGTGTTATTCTATGGATTGTTGTTGTTGCTGTTAGCTACCATCAAGTTGACCCCTGTCTTAGTCATCTAGTGCTGCTATAACAGAAATACCACAAGTGGATGGCCTCAACAAACAGAAGTTTATTCTCTAACAGTCTGGTAGGCTAGAAATCTAAATTTGGGGTGTCAGCTCCAGGGGAAGGCTTTCTCTGTCAGCTCTGGAGGAAGGTCCTTGTCATCAATCTTCCCCTGGACTAGGAGCTTCTCTACACTGGAAGCCCGGGTCCAAAGGACATGCTCTACTCCCAGTGCTTCTTTCTTGGTGGTATGAGGTCCCCGTCTCTCTGCTTCTTCTCTCTTTTATATTTCAGAAGAGATTGGTTTAAGACACTATCTAATCTTGTAGATTTCATCAATGTAACTGCCACTAATCCATCTCATTACATCATAGTGATAGGATTTACAACCCATAGGAAAATCACATCAGATGACAAAATGGTAGACCATCATACAATACTGGGAATAATGACCTAGCCAAGTTGACAGATATTTTGGGGGACACAATTCAATCCATGACAACCCCTGACCCATTGTTATTGTTAGGTGCTCTCGAGTCAGTTCTGACTCATAGCAACCCTATATACAACAGAACGAAACACTGCCTGGTCCTGCGCCATCCTCACAATTGTTGTTATACTTGAGCCCATTGTTGCAGCCACTGTCTCAATCCATCTTGTTGAGGGTCTTCTTCTTTTTCACTGACCCTCTATCTTACCAAGCACGATATCCTTTTCCAGGGACTGGTTCCTCCTGATAACATATCCAAAGTATGGAGATGAAGTCTCATCATCCTTGTTTGTAAGGAGCATTCTGGCTGTACTTCTTCCAAAACAGATTTGGTTGTTATTTTGGCAGTCCATGGTGTATTCAATATTCTTCGCCAACACCATAATTCAAAGGCATCAATTCTTCTTCCATCTTCCTTATTCATTGTCCAGCTTTCGCATATAAGACAACTGAAAACACCATGGCTTGGGTCAGGCAGACCTTAGTCTTCAAGGTGACGTCTTTGTTTTTAACACTTTTGTGATGGTTAAGATTGTGTGTCAACTTGACTGGGCCATGATTCTCAGTGTTTATATGTGATCAGCCCCATAATGGGATCTGCTATGAGTAGCGTCAGTTGAAAGGGAGTTTCCTTGGGTGTGTGGCCTGCATCTGAATATGAGTGGACATTCTGGTTTTTGCCTGCTTTGTATCCTGCAAGTGCATCCTGTTCATTTGATGTCCGGTTCTTGGGACTTGAGGTAGCAGCTTATCTGCTGATCTTGGAATTCATCCATCTTCACAGCCTGTAAGCAAGAGCTCTGCTCTCCTACCTGCTGATCTTGGGTTCACCAGCCCCTGTGGCTACATGAATCAGGAGAAGGCTCTATCCTGATCCATGGACTTGGGAGGTTCCAGCCTGTACAATCATGTGAGCTGTTTCCTTGATATAACTCTCTCTATATATATTTATACACTTCACTGGTTTTGCTTCTCTAGAGAACCCAGCCTAAAACATTTGGTACTGACAGTGGTTCTAGAGAAACAAAATTGTAAGATGAGTTTTCTAAATTAGTTCTCAAGTCTGGTTAGTCTTAAAGATGTTGATAGCTCTGCTTCCAGCAGTAAAGAGGGCACTGCTAATCCATGGCGTGAGGTGGCAATACAAATACGTAAAATATCACCACCAATAGATCACGTATTGGTGAAAGGCAAGACTCTGGGTGAACAGATGTGATATCTTTCTAGAGTTTTGTTAGAGTGAGAAGTATAAGGAAGCTGGTTGGTTGGTCCTACTTTTGCTAGACAAACTGGTGAAAGAAAGAGATGCGCTCAGGGCTTCAGAGTCAGAGCTCAAGGCCACATAAACAACCTCAAAGTTTCCACTTGTGCTTTGAATGAAAGCCTTATTTCTTGTAGTAACGGAGCCAATATTGCCAAAAACCAAACCCAGAGTCTTATTGTAAGAGTGGCTAAATTACAAAGCCAGCTCAATTGTCAACCTCGAGAGGTGTCTGAAGTTAAAGTGAGGGCATTGATTGGGAAGAAATGGGATCCTGAAACTTGGGATGGGGACACATTGGCAGATAATGAGGAAACTGGAGACATTGAGCCCCTAAATTCCGTTGAATCGCTCCTGCCAACAGAACCACTCCCATCTGAAGAGATTAATTCATGTTTGTCTGCCACACCACCCAGACCAGAAAAACCATTAGCCCCTCCACTCCCATCTAATGAGATTAGCACTAGCCCAGTTACCTCTAACTTGCCTGAGTCATTGCCTAGGCCATCGCCTGAGGCAGATGCTTTACAAGACAATCCTGAATGTTCTCAAAACAATTCCACACTATCGATTCTGGCTTCTATACCTACAACTAGACTTAAGTCCCAGTGAATCCCAAAAGGTGAAGTACAAAGTGTGACCCAGGAGGAGGTACACGACACTCGAAAAGAACTGCTTGACTTTCATAA
Source organism: Trichechus manatus latirostris (assembly GCF_000243295.1). Lineage (NCBI taxonomy): Eukaryota > Metazoa > Chordata > Mammalia > Sirenia > Trichechidae > Trichechus > Trichechus manatus. The sequence continues at coordinate 13,573,634 of NW_004444001.1, read as the reverse complement.
TATGTACAAAGAGAAACCTAGGGAATATGTGTGGGAATGGCTATTAAGGGTATGGGATAATGGTGTAAAGAACATAAAGATGGATCAGTCTGAGTTTATTGATATGGGTCCACTAAGCATAGATTCTTCATTCAATGTTTCAGCTTGAGAAGTTAGGAAAGGATCTAATCGTTTATTTGGTTGGGTTGCTGAAGCATGAATTACGTGGTGGCCTACACTAAATCAAGTTGAAGTACCAGACCTGCCTTGGTATGCTGTAGAAGAAGGTATCCAAAGGCTTAGGGAAATTGGCATGCTAGAGTGGATTTATCACATTAGACCCACAGACCCACACATGGAATGCCCAGAGGACACACCTTTTACCACAACTGTGAGGAACAAATTTGTGAAGCGAGCTCCAGCATCCTTGAAGACTGCTGTGATTGCTATTTTATGTAAGTCAGATTTGACAGTGGGAACGGCCCTAACTGAATTAAGATACCTAACTACAATGGGGCTGATTGGACCCTGTGGTAGTACAGGCCAAGTGGTGGCACTCAACTGACAAGGGCAAAGTGAGCATGGTTACAGTAATGGACAGCAGAGTCAATGCAGTAATCAGAATAGTCTGACTTGTATGGACTTACGGCGTGGGCTACTTAGTCATGGTGTCTCTAGGGGTGACATAGATAGGAAATCTACTAAATATTTACTTGATCTGTACAAATGGATGAATTCTAGGTCAGGTGAACAGCAGTCTAATTTGAATCGCCAGAACAGAGATTCTTGGTCCCTCAATCAGTTCCCAGACTTGAGCGAGTTTAAAGACCCACAACCCCTTAAATGAAGGGGAGACCAAGTCCCCTTGAGGAAGGACTCCAATACACTGCCAAAAATTTATACTATTAATCTCTCTCCCAGCCTTCCCCAAAGCGACCTACAGCCTTTTACAAGAGTGACTGTTCACTGGGGAAGAGGAAATAATCAGACTTTTCAGGGGTTACTGGATACTGGCTCTGAACTGACACTAATTCCAAGAGATCCAAAACATCACTGTGGCCCACCAGTCAGAGTGGGGACATATGGAGGTCAGGTTATTAATGGAGTCTTGGCTCGTGTCCATCTCACAGTAGGTCCAGTGGGTCCCTGAACCAATCCTGCAGTGATTTCTCCAGTTCCAGAATGCATAATTGGAATAGATATACTCAGCAACTGGCAGAACCCCCACACTGGATCCATGACAAGTGGAGTAAGGGCTATTATGGTAGGAAAAGCCAAGTGGAAGCCATTAGAACTGCCCCTACCTAGGAAAAGAGTAAACCAAAAGCAGTGCCACATTCCTGGAGGGATTGCAGAGATTACTGCCACCATCAAGGGCTTGAAGGATGCAGAGGTAGTGATTCCCACCACATCCCCGTTCGACTCACCTGTTTGGCCTGTGCATAAAACAGATGGATCTTGGAGAATGACAGCAGATTATGAAAAACTTAACCAGGTGGTAACTCCAATTGCAGCTGCTCTTCCAGATGTAGTTTCATAGCTTGAGCAAATTAATACATCTCCTAGTACCTGGTATGCAGCTATTGATCTGGCTAATGCCTTTTTCTCCATACCTGTTTTGAAGGACCATGAGAAGCAGTTTGCCTTCAGCTGGCAAAGCCAGCAATACACCTTCACTTGCCTACCTCAGGGCTACATCAACTCTCCAGCCCTATGCCATAATTTAGTCCATAGGGAACTTGACCGCCTTTCCCTTCCACAAGATGTCACACTGGTCCATTACATTGATGACAGTATGCTGATTGGACCTAGTAAGGATGAAGTGTCAATGACTTTGAACTTGTTGGTAAAACATTTGTATGCTAGGAGGTGGGAAATTAATCCCACAAAAATTCAGGCACCTTCCACCTCAGTGAAATTTCTAGGGGTTCAGTGGTGTGGGGCATGTTGAGATATTCATTCTAAAGTGAAGGACAAGTTATTGCATCTGGCTTCTCTCACAACTAAAAAGAAAGCACAACACCTAGTGGGCCTCTTTGGATTTTGAAGGCAACATATTCCTCATTTGGGTGTGCTACTCCGGCCTTTATCAAGTGACTCAAAAAGCTACTAGTTTTGAATGTGGCACAGAACAACAGGTTCAGGCTGCTGTGCAAGCCGCTCTGGCACTTGGATCATATGATCCAGCTGATCCAATGGTGCTTGAAGTGTCAGTGCCAGATAGAGATGCTGTTTGGAGTCTTTGGCAGGCCCCTGTTGGTGAATCACAGTACAGACCCTTAGGATTTTGGAGCAAAGTGCTGCCAACCTCTGCAGATGACTATTCTCCTTTTGAGAAACAGCTTTCGGCTTGATACTGGGCCTTAGTAGAGACTGAATGCTTAACCACGGGACACCAAGTCACCATGTGGCCTGAGCTGCCCATCACCAACTGGGTGTTGTCTGACCCACAGAGTCATAAAGTTAGACATGCACAGCAGCACTCCATCATTAAATGGAAGTGGTATATACAAGATCAGGCCCAAGCAGGACCTGAAGGCACAAGTAAGTTGCATGAGGAGTGGCCCAAATGCCCGTGGTCTCCAATCCTGTCACATTACCTTCCATTTCCCAGTCCGCACCTACGGCCTCATGGGGAGTTCCTTATGATCAGTTGACCGAAGAAGAGAAAACTTGTTGGTTCTACGCAGTATGCAGGCACCATTGGAAAATGGACAGTGGCAGCACTACAGCCCCTTTCTGGGAGCTGCCTGAAGGACAGTGGTAAAGGAAATCCTCCTATTGGGCAGAACTTCAAGCAGTGCACCTGGTTGTTCACTTTGCTTGGAAGGAGAAATGGCCAGATTTGCAACTGTATACTGATTCATGGGCTGTGGCCAATGGTTTGGCTGGTTGGTCAGGGACTTGGAAGGAACATGACTGGAAATTAGAGACAAGGTATGGGGAAGCGGTATGTGGCTAGACCTCTCTGAATGGGCCAAAGAAGTGAAGATATTTGTGTCTCATGTGAATGCTCACCAAAGGTTGACCTCAGCAGAGGATGATTTTAACAATGAAGTGTATAGTATGATATGTTCTATGGAAACTAGTCATCCTCTTTCCCCAGCTATTCCTGTTATTACTCAATGGGCTCATGAACAAAGTGGCCATGGTGGCAGGCATGGAGGTTATGCATGGGCCCAGCAACATGGACTTCCACTCACCAAGGCTGACTTGGCTACCACCACAGCTGAGTGCCCAATCTGCCAGCAGCAGAAACCAACACTGAGTCCCTGATATGGCACCATCCCTCGAGTTGATCAGCCAGCAACCTGGTGGCAAGTTGATTACATTGGACCACTTCCGTCACGGAAGGGGCAGCATTTTGTCCTTACTGGAATAGACACTTACTTGGATATGGATTTGTCTTCCCTGTACACAATGCTTCTGCCAAAACTACCATCCATGGACTTACAGAATGCCTTATCCACCATCATGGTATCCCGCACAGCATTGCCTTTGATCAAGGGACTCACTTCACAGCAAACGAAGTGTGGCAGTGGGACCATGCTCATGGAATTCACTGGTCTTACAGTGTTCTTCCTCATCCTGAAGCAGCTGGCTTGATAGAAGGATGGAATGGTCTCCTAAAGACACAATTTTGGGGCCAGCTAGGTGGCAATACCCTGCAGGGTTGGGGCAGTGTTCTCCAGGAGGCTGTATATGCTCTACACCAGTGTCCAGTATATGGTGCTATTTCTCCCATAGCCAGGATTCACGGGCTAGGAATCAAGAGGTGGAAATGGAAGTGGCACCACTCACTATTACCCTAGTGACCCACTCACAAAATTATTGCTTCCTGTCCCCGCTACCTTATGCTCTGCAGGTCTAGAGGTCTTAGTTCCAAAGGGAGGAATGCTCCTACCTGGAGACACATCACTGATTCCATTGAACTGGAAACTAAGAACGCTACCTGACCAGTTTGGACTCCTTATGCCTCTGGATCAACAGGCAAAGAAAGGAGTTATCATACTGGCTGGTGTGATTGATCCTGATTATCAAGAGGAAATCGGATTGGTATTACATAATGGAGGTAAAGAAGAGTATGCCTGGAATGCAGGAGATCCCTTAGGGCGTCTTTTAGTACTACCATGCCCTGTGATTAAAGTCAATGGAAAACTACAGCAACCCAATTCTGACATGACTACTAATGGCTCAGACCCTTCAGGAATGAAGCTTTGGGTCACCCCACCAGGTAAAGAACCACGACCCACTGAGGTGCTTGCTGAGGGCAAAGGGAATATGGAATGGGTGGTAGAATAAGGTAGTTCTAAATACCAGTTACGGCCATGTGAACAGTTGCAGAAATGAAGACTGTAATTGTCATGAGCATTTCTACTTTGCACATGTGCATCAGATATTTTTATTTTCTTCACTTATAAAATATAAGAAGTAAATGGGGCTAGTGGATTTTTGGTTGTACACATGTTAGTTGTATCATGTTAGGGGCAAGAGTGACTTTGTAACTGTCTTTATTCAGAGATTATGTATGGTTTGAGGAGATGTGTACAGGTGCCAAGTTGACAAGGGTTGGACTGTGATAGTTAAGATTGTGTGTCAACTTGGCTGGGCTATGATTCTCAGTGTTTATATGTGATCACCCCCATGATGGGATCTGCTGTGAGCAGCCAGTCAGTTGAAAGGGAGTTTTCTTGGGCATGTGGCCTGCATCTGAGTATAAGTGGACATTCTGGGTTTTGCCTGCTCTGGATCCTGCTGCTGCCTCCTGTTTATTTGACATCCGGTTCTTGGGACTTAAGCTAGCAGCTTATCTGCCTGTCTTGGGATTCGTCAGTCTTCACAGCCTGTGAGCAAGAGCCCTGCTCTCCGACCTGCTGATCTTGGGTTTACCAGCTCCTGCAGCTATGTGAATCAGAAGCCTCTATCCTGATCCATGGACTTGGGACATTCCAGCCTCCACAATCACGTGAGCCGTTTCCTTGATATAAATCTCTCTCTACATATATTTATACACTTCAATGATTTTGCTTCTCTGGAGAATCCAGCCTAAGACAACTTTAAAGAGATCTTTTGCAGCAGATTTGCCCAATGTAATGTGTTGTTTGATTTCTTGACTGCTGCTTCCATGGGCGTTGATTGTGGATCCAAGTAAAATGAAATCCTTGACAACTTCAATATTTTCTCCATTTATCATGATTTTGCTTATTGGCCAGTTGTGAGGATTTTTTTTTTCTTTATGTTGAGGCGTAATCCATACTGAAGGCTGTGGTCTTTGATCTTCATCAATAAGTGCTTCAAGTCAGCATATCTCAGGTTGTTAATGACTCTTCTTCCAATCCTGACGTCTCATTCTTCTTCATATAGTCCAGCTTCTCGGATTATTTGCTCAGCATACACATTGAATAAATATGGTGAAAGGATACAACCCTGACTTTTTGACTTTAAACATGCAGTATCACCTTTTTTGGTTCAAATGACTGCCTCTTGGTGTAAGTACAGGTTCCTTATTAGCACTATTAAGTGTTCTGGAGTTCCCATTCTTTGCAATGTTATCCACAATTTGTTATGATCCACACAGTCGAATGCCTTTGCATAGTCAATAAAACACAAATAAACATCTTTCTGGTATTCTCTGCTTTCAGCCAGGATCCATCTGACATCAGCAATGGTATATCCCTTGTTCCACATTCTGTTCTGAATTCGGCTTGTATTTCTGGCAATTTCCTGTCAAAGTACTGCTGCAAGAATGATCTTCAGCAAAATTTTACTTGTGTGTGATATTAATGGTATTCGATACTTTTTGCATTCTGTTGGATCTCCTTTCTTTGGAATGGGTACAAATATGGATCTCTTCCAGTCAGTTGTCCAGGTAGCTGTCTTCCAAATTTCTTGGCATAGATGAGTGAGTGCTACCAGTGCTGCATTTGTTTGTCAAAACATCTCAATTGGTATTCCATCAATTCCTGGAGCCTTGTTTTTCACCAATGCCTTCAGTGCAGGTTGGACCTCTTCCTTCACTACCATCAGTTCTTGATCATATGCTACCTCCTGAAACGGTTGAACATCCACCAATTCTTTTTGGTACAGTGAATCTGTATATTCCTTCCATCTTCTTTTGATGCCTCCCTGATCTGTGGCGACCCCATATATGACAGGGTAGAACTGCTCCATAGGGTTTTCTTGGTTGTAGTCTTTTCAGGAGCAATTTGCCAGTCCTTTCTGCTGTGGAGACACTGGGTAGGTTTGAACAGTCAAACTTTAGGTTAGCAGCTGATTGTAAACCGCTTGTGCCTCCCAGGCTCCTTGTTCTATGGGTTAGTCAATATATAAAGCCATCTTTGTACCATCTTTATATAGCCATCTCCTACTCTGGGTAGGAAGGTTGGGACATGCGAAATGAGGAGCTCTTCTGAAGGGGAGAAATCTCATTAAGGGCAAATAAATAAATCTCTAAACCTATGTCTTGTGTCTGTGGCTGTAAGGTCTTAAAAGATTACAAAAAGTAAGAATCAATCTTCATGGGCTATGAGAGCTCAAATGATCTTAAGGTCATGTAACCCAGCTTCCTTATATGACAGATAAGGGAACTGAGCAAGTTTTGCTTCCTTTTGCATGATGCTGTCAGATGAGGTTTAGGGTATTTTATATATACTTCTCAATATGCGTTTGTAAGAAGTACAGGGAGCCTGTCTCTAGTATTGTCTTTGAAGCTATGCTGGAGAAAGTGTTCGAAACTAAGTTATATATAGTGAGGTCTCCCGACTATCAAACTCTTGTAGAAAACATGAGATGGACTTATATCAGACCCAAATCTGCGTTGCAGTAAGCTCCAGTGGGGTTTATTAGCAGCAACAATAAGAAGGATCTTCACCAAGTGCCACTGTATAAACGTGAAAAGAAAAACAGGTGCAAAGCTAATTAGACTCAGCTGTCACGTGCAAGGAGTCCTGTGTGGTACAAATTTGGTTAACAGGCTCAGCTACTAATCGAAAGGTTGGAGGTTTGAGTCTGCCCAGAGGTGCCTTGAAAGAAAGACCTGGTGATCTACTTCCGAAATATCAACCATTGAAAACCCTATGGAGCACAGTTCTACTCTGATACACATGGGGTCTCCATGAGTTGGACTTAGTGGTAACTGGCTTGGTTTTTGGAGCCCTGGTGGCGCAGTGGTTAAGAACTTGGCTGCTAGCCGAAAGGTCGGCAGTTCAAATCCACCAGCTTCTCCTTGGAAACCCTATGGGGCAGTTCTACTCTGTCCTATAATGTCACTATGAGTCAGAATTGACTCGACAGCAATGGGTTTGGGGTTTTTTTTTGTTTGTTTTTTTTTTTAGGTTGGCTTGGTTTTTGGTTTATAAAATATAATCAAATGATATATAATTGGCAGAGGATGGTGTTGAATTCTGGAAAAGATAAATATATCAGCAGTGGAGAATAGTAAATATCCCTTGATTAGAGATGTTTCATTTTATTTACTTTCGATAATGGCTTACCTTGATTAATATGTATTAGGAAGCAAAATAAGGAAAGAACAATATACCCTAGTCCTGTCCTATTACTAACCATAATTTCATTGATCTGTCCCCTTTTTTTCCTTAGCTATCTGTCAGGACTGGGATAGTAATGCTAAACTAAGGGTAATAACCAGGAAAGATGGTTGTTAAGTATATACTTTTTTAACTTTGTTAGGCAATAAACTCAGTGGAAGAAGCAATTTTAGAATAATGATAAATAACCCAATACTTTGCTTTTTAATATAATTTTTACTATTTACATTATTTTTCTCTCTCATATTAACATTATAATGAATTTGATTCCATGTGCACGTTAACTTGTGCTGCAGGGAGATAGTCCAGAAATTGAGTGATAGAGGGATGCCATTGCAAGGGCAAAATGACCATGGAAAATTGGGAGTACATTTATGCACATAAATTGTGGAGTATTAGCTATTGTGCCAGCTGCCACTATTTCAATTTCTAAGAAACATATCTCACTTTTTGCAAGACAGCTGGACAGGATTGAAGAAGAGTCTAAGTTAGATCTTAGCTACATCTTTCATACTGTAGAATGGGTGGACTACTGAAACACAGACCTTTCTTTTTTTCTTTTTTTTTAATATTTTATTGTACTTCAGGTGAAGGCTTACAGAACAGATAGTTTCTCATGTAACAGTAACACACATGCTGTTT
>NW_004444001.1:13518428-13565241 GCF_000243295.1 Trichechus manatus latirostris | reverse complement strand
GTTACTCTCATGGTTTTACTGGGCTGTCCACTCGCAGGCTGATCAGTGAACCTCGAAGGTAACTTTACCACTGAGCTAAAAGGGTGTCTGGGGGCCATACACTTGGGGTTTCTCCAGTCTCCTTTAGGCCAGTAAATCTGGTGAAACACAGACCTTTCTTCAAAGGCTCATGATGGTTCAGAGTTCTTAGCAAATATGGCTGATTCTCCTCACTGAGAAAGGGTGTTTCCAGGAAGGCAAGCCTGTGGGCCAGTGCAGTGAAATGCCTACTTTGTTCAAGATAATTTCCAGAGGTCCTGATAAGTTTGTGGGTATGAACATATTTACACTGTATTCCATTCCAGGAGAATGACTCAGAATTCAGAAGGTTGGTGCTTCAGCCACCCACAGCTGTTTTCCAGGCAAGTGTAAATATTTTAGCCCTGATGCTATGATTAATTGAGCATCTGATACAACACCTGGAAGTGGTATGGCTTCCTAACTGCCCACCAGCTATGGAGCCCGTGGTGGGGAAGGGAAGGAGGGGTCAAGAATCTCACTTGCTTTCTCTTTGACAGGACAGAGAATGACATAAAATATACATACATACATACATATATATGAGAAAGATGAGGGCTGGAGGCAGGGAATGTTGTTTGTTTTTTTCCCGAAATGTTCATAAAATATTTGCCAAGATCAAAAGCAAAAGATACTGAAGTGGAGCTCTACCATATGAAGCTTCAAGCCAAATCCAACTAACAAAAGAAAACTTCGGCACTGTTGCTAAGCATGTTCTAAGTATCTAATAAATACATGGTGGCTCATTGTTAACTGCTTGTTTTGTTTTCCTGTCTTTCATCAATGTGTGTTGTTAATTTTGGGGACAGGATCCCTGAGGGAAACTTATTATTGCTTAAAAATAGCATACTATTTAATTGTACAGCCATTTGGTCTATTGCTTGGGAAAAATCAGGAAAGAAAGCCAAAGTTATCCAGTACTAGACAATCAGAAGAAATGAATTTTTTTTTTTTAATTGCCTATTTCCACCCCCCTCCCTTTTTTTTTCTCTTGCTGTAGTTCTGGAAGGGGAGGGTCAATGTGATCTAATCGTAAATGACTGGGATTTGAAATGCTGGTTAATGATTATCCATGGGAAAAGAGGGTTTGCCAGGATTATTCAGACTCAAAGCATTTCTGGACAAGAAGCAATAATAGCCAAAGTCAAGGAGCCTGATAATTGGGGGAAATTCCCCTCCTTTAATTGGATACAAGGCATAATTAATGTAGGAAAGATGAATTAACGGTGTTGGCGAAGAATAGTGGATATACCATGGACTGCCAGAAGAACAAATAAGTCTGTCTTGGAAGAAGTACAGCCAGAATGCTTCTTAGAAGCAAGGATTGGGGAGATTTTGTCTCAAGTACTTTGGACGTGTTATCAGGAGGGATCAATCCCTGGAGAAGGACATCATGCTTGGTAAAGTAGAAGATCAGCAAAAAAGAGGAAGACCCTCAGTGAGATGAATTGACACAGTGGCTTCAATAATGGACTCAAACACTGCAATGATTGTGAGGATGGTGCAGGACCGGGCAGTGTTTCGTCTGTTGTACGCAGGGTTGCTATGAGTCAGAATCGACAGGACAGCACCTAACAACAACATCTATATTTGTTTCTTTGGCAGGAAACATTATTGTTTTTAACCATTTGAGTGGAGAGAGGAGCCAACGTGGAGAACACTGGTTAAACTAGAAATGTGTGGTTCGGAAATAATATTTACCCCAGCCTCCTACTTATTAAAACAAACAAACAAAATTGTTATCACCTCCTATAACTCATTGTAATACTAATTTATCATATAGTGCTTCAGGCTTAAAAAACACATTCCAGTGTTTCCTATGAAAGCTAAAAGGCAGATTTTTCTCTTTTTGTTTTCCTTCTTTAGGATTTTTTTTTAATATCAAACTAATTTTCTCAAGCTCCATTCCCCAGAGGACTCAAAAAATAGATGTGCTTTATAAGGTATTCACAAAACCTAGCTATAATTTAAGGTTTAATAATTGTTTGAGGTTTATTGCTAAGTAGACCTCGGGACAAGTCTTTGGTCTACATTCTTTTTTTTTTTCCTTCCAATTTTGCTTTCATTTCTGAACACTATTTTGCTTTTCAGTATAGTAAAGACATTTAGATATTTGAAAATAGTTCTATTGGTAGCCAGAAATAGTTGTGTTTGTGATATGATTAGGTACATTTTTGTGTCTATTGGGATGAAACAGATTTTGTATATCGATTTTTATGTTTTAAATGATCTCAAACTATTATGTCAGTTTTGAACTGGAAAGGGACATCATCTAATTTGTGACTTTTTCATATCTTTTATGCCACCTTATCTCTTAAAGGTATTATTGTTATTGTTGCGTGCCATCAAGTCGATTCCAACTCATAGTGTCCTATCCCCTGGTAGCATAGTGGTTAAGATCTACGGCTGCTAATCAAAAGGTCAGCAATTCAAATCCACCAGGCGCTCCTTGGAAACTCTATGGGGCAATTCTACTTTGTCCTATAGAGTTGCTATGAGTTGGAATTCACTTGACAGCAACAGGTTTGGGTTTTTTTTTTATCCCTTAAATGTTATAGTAAATACATAGTAATATATTCTATTATTATAATAATAATATATTATTATATTATAGTAAATTTTAATATTAAATATTACAGTAAATTTGCCTCTCAACAGTCAAGAAGGGGATATTGAAGTTAAAACCTCTCATTTGTGTATTAGTCAGACATCATTATTCAGTCCTCACTTGGTTCAGAATTATTGCTATCTACCTGCCATTGTATTTGCTCTTTTAGAAATGCCTGGGTAACTGACAAGAAATCCACAATATAAATAAGAATTTAAGGGGACTATTAATGGAGCCCTGGTGGCACAGTGGTAAAGAAAGAGCTTGGCTGCTAACCAAAGGGTCAGCAATTTGAATCTACCAGCAGCTCCTTGGTTGATTCTGCCCCTTTGGGGCAGTTCTACTCCGTCCTATAGGGTTGCTATGAGTGAGTATCAATTCGATGGCAATGGGTTTGGTTTTTTGGGTATTAAAGATAATAAACTATTCCCCCTTGACCTTAGCACAACCATTCATATGATAATAATCAAAGCTTTACTTATTTTAAGATCCATTTATTTATATATTCTTAATTTGGGCTTCCCTAAATGCAGATTCTGTGAGGTAAGGATTCAAAAGTAAGTAATTTATTTGGAAGGTGATGATCCCAGGAAATACCATTGGTGAGTGGGAAAGAGAAGCAAGGAAGAGAAGGCCATCAATAAAGTCTGTGTTGCCATGTCAGTTACCACAATGGGCAATTGGAAAGTAATCCTACTGGGAACTGTGGGATTCCATAGAACAAAAACCCCAGAGCTATCTCCGCATCAGGACACAAACCAAAAAACAAATCAAACCCATTGCCATCAAGTCGATTCCAACTCATAGTGACTCTATAGGACAGAGTAGAACTGCTCTATAGAGTTTCCAAGGAGTGGCTCGTGGATTCGAACTGCCGACTTTTTAGTTAACAGCTGTAGCTCGCCATAACTCTTAACCACTGCTCCACCAGGGCTCCAGCAGGACACAGGGCTCCAATACTCCAGCTCCTACAGTCATTTTTTAAGGGCTATTCCCCACATGGCTGTTATTCCCAAACCAGGTGCAGCTGAGTGGATTCCAGTGACCAGAGATAGTCTTTGGCCAAAGGGACCCTGATGCTGGCAGATAGATGTTGATCCAGTCTGGACATAGAATAGGTTGAAGTGCTGACAGCATCTGCCTCAATATATATAATTCAGAATTTTTTTCTTTTTTTTACTAAATCGAACTGGACCTCCATTAATTAATTTAAATTAAAAAAGATTTCTTGGTTAGGAAAATCCTGAATAACATACTACAGGACTTACTGGACGTGAAGCATATCTTGAACATCCATTGGCCCCTTCCGTTTCTCAGTCTGTGAGCTGTCTCCTCTGCAGCATCCTCAGCTTCTGTCCAAGCATTCACTTCAACTTCGCCTCCTGCTCTAGTCAGGAAAAGCACACGATGGCCTTCCTTTCTGAAGAAGGAAAACTTGCACACAAAATCTGGGTTTTCTTCTGAATATAACTACATCTCATTTAATTTTAATTCTTTTTGTATCTCGAAACATTCCATGTGTATCTATAAATTTTTTTTTTTCAAGTATTAAATAAAAGAAGTGGGGGTGAGGAATGAGGCAGGGATGGTGGAGAAATCTCTTGAAGGACAGCCAAGGATTGAAAAAGTTTGAAGGATTGGGCCGGGTTCTCAACAAAACTAAGCTGTGGCTGTAGAGCAGTGAGAATGATCAAAGCTTCATTTCATTTACATTCCAATGAATACTGGGGACAACTCTCATTGTGTGACTATTTATTGTGGAATTGTTTGAAACTTTGCAACTTTCTCTTTGTTTGGTGTTTTTGCCCCTTGACTGTTTCCTGTTGTAACTAACAGTAAAACCAAACCTAACTAAACAAAAAGCCTTTGGAAACCTTACAAAGGTTCTGTGGTTTCAGGGGGGTCATGGAGGTCACACACATTCTTCTAGTGCGTGGAGGGACGGGAAAGGACTGAAATCCTCATGGAAACACCATTGAAAATAGGAGCAGATGGCCCCAGCCTGATGAGATGGGAGGAAAAAAGAAGCCCACATGGCCTTTTATCCTTGAAACCCTCTATGCTACAAATTCCCGCTCTGGCCTAGAGCTGAAGAAATCCCCACTATTCGGGAGGATAGTGGGAAGAGGAGATTTGCTCTTGGCATACTAAGTTTGAAATTAAAACTTTCCCCATGAAAACACTTTAAAATGTGATGGTTAGGCTCCGAAGTGCTGACAGTAAAGTAAAAATCTAAATGTATTTTTGTGGTCTGAAGACCTGATGACTTACACTGTTTCTCTCTTTTGGGGTTAAACCCATTCTTAAGTCAGGAAATTCCTGCAACTGGAAGATCTGCTGAAAGCAAAAGTTAATAACCATTGGGAAGATTTTGTTTCAGTTACCCACTTGGCTTGTATTCTTATATGTACTTATAAATAAAATTAATAAGGTATGAATACTTGGCTTAAAAGTGTGTTGTATGTTCGAACAGCCGTTGTGTACTTACTCCTGTACTTACCCTTTCCTTTCTTCTGTCTCAGAAGACTGTGTTGGGCTGATGTTGCCACCTAGTGGCCAATATGGGAAACTGTCAGAAGCAAGACTGCTGCTTTCCTTCTTCCTCCCTCAGAGATGTGGTGAACTTTTAATAATCCAGAATTTGTTTGAGATATTCACTACTCACAGTTCAGCAAATGCCACCAAAGGTAATTTCTTTCTTACACACACACACGCGCGCACACACACACACCTCACTTAACCCTCTTCCTTTTATAATCCTCCCTGTCAACCATTGCTAATTGTTTCTGTTCTCTCAGCTGGTTCACAAGGCAGTTTTGTCATTTCCACTCTGTCTCCTCCTTTTCTTTCTTAATTTGTAAATCCCTTCATTAAATTAAATAAAGCCATACATTTTCAGGAGCAATTAGGCACACTGAAACCATGCTACAACTTCAAAGTTTCTTGGAGCCCCAGAATTGCCCTTCTTTCAGAATCCTCATCCCTGGGTAATGCAAATGGTTGATCAGTTAATGTGCTAGGCTGCTAACCAAAAGGTCGGAGATTTGAGTACACCCAGAGGTGTTTTGGAAGAAAGACCTGGCAATCTACTTTTGGTAAGTCAACCATTCAAAACCCGCTGAAGCACTCTTCTACTCTGACACACATGGGGTTGCCATAAGTCAGTGTCGACTGGGCAGAAACTGCTTGGTTATTGGCGCTCATCCTTTATGACTGGCTTCTTTCACTTAGCATAGTGTTTTCAAGGTTCATTCATGCTATCGTATGTACCAGTAAATTTCTTTTTACTCCGAACAATACTATTTTGTATGGATATACCACATTTATTTATCCATTCATCAATTGACGGACGTTTGGGTGGTTTCCATTTTTTGGCTATTATGAATAATGCTGCAATGAACGTTTGTGTACACCTTTTTGTGTGATATATGTTTTCATTTCTCTTGGGTATATACCTAAGAGCAGAATTGCTGGTTCATATGGTAACTCTATGTTGAAACTTTGAGGAACTCTCAGACTATTTTCCAAAGTGGTCCCACCATTTTACATTCCCACCAGCAGTGTATGAGGGTTCCAATTTCTCTACATCCTCCCCAATGTTGTTGTTAGCTGTCTTTTTGATTATTGTTATCCTAAACCCATTGCCTTCAGGTCAATTCCAACTCATGGCAACTCCATGTGTTACAAAGTAGACCTGCTCCATAGGGTTTTCTTGGCTGTAATTTTTACAGAAGCAGATCACGAGGCTTTTCTTCCACAGTGCCGCTGAGTGGGTTTGAACTGCCAACCTTTAAGTTAGTAGTCGGGTGCAAACCATTTGCACCACCCAGGGAGCTTATAGCCATACCAGTGGATGTAAAGTGGTATCTTATTGTGGTTTTGACTTGCATTTGCCTCATGCTTAATGATGTATGTTAAGCATCTTTTCACGTGCCTATTGGGCATTTGCATATCTTCTTTGAAGAAACGTCTATTCATATGCTTTGCCCATTTTTAAGTTGAGTTACTCGTCTTTTAATTATTGAATTGTTATAGTTCTTTATATGTCCTAGATACAAGTTCCTTATCATATATATAAATTGCAAATTTTTTTCTCCTATTCTGTGGGCTATCTTTTCACTTTCTTGATGGTGTCCTTTGATGCACAAAGGTTTTAAATTTTGATGATGTCCAACATATCTATTTTTTCTTTTGGTGTCATATCTGAGAAACCACTGCCTAAAACAAGGTCACAGAAATTTACCCTTATGTTTACTTCTAAAAATATTTATAGTTCTAGCTTTGATCTTTAGGTTTTTGATCCATCTGAGCTAATTGTTGTGTATGATATGAGGTAGGGGTTAAACTTCATTCTTTTGTATGTGGATATCCAGTTATCTCAGCACCACTTGTTGTAAGACTGTTCTTTACCCATTGAATTGTCTTGGCACCATTGTCAAAAATCAATAGACTGTAAATAGGAGAGTTGATTTCTGGACTTTCAATTTTATTCCATTATTCCACTGATCTCTATGTTTGTCTTTATGCTAATAATGCACTATCTCGATTACTATATCTTTGTCCTAAAATTTTGAAGTTGGCAAATATGAACCCTTCAACCTTGTACAGGTAATTAATATATGGAAGTGACTTATGATCTCTGCTTGAAAATTTTCACAATAACATGTTAATGTTATTTAATTTTATTTTAACTTTGTATTATACTAAGAACTAATATTTCATCAACCCTTATGTTGGGCCAAGTATATCAAAGAGGTGACTTCTATTATTGTTTCTGTTTTATAGATGAAGATATGGAGTGTCAAGAAAGATAAAATCTCTTGGCTCAGGTCAATGGCAGAGCCAGGATTCAAACCTAGCCTGTTTCATGAGTCCGCATTTTTAACTTCTAAGTTCTTCTGTCAGTGCTTAGACTCCCTTAGAGTGCTGGTTAAATGCCAGTTCCTGAGCCCTCCCTCAGATCTACAGAATCATAATTTCTTGAGGTGCTGCTTAGGAATTTGCATTTTTAACAGTACCCTAGGTCGTTTTTTGTCCATTAAAGTTTGCACACCACTGCAAAATTGCCTGAACATTTTTTTTTAGTATTTGTAATAATAAATAGGCATCAATGGAAAAATTTATATAAATTTAGTATGTAAATATGTAGTATTTCAAGTACATTAGAACTTTATTGATTTTTGTGACAGAGTCTGAGTATCATATTAGTTAAGGCAATGAAAGCTCCTGTAACAGATATTTTATAAAGAACCAACCAAAGTTCTTGGTTAGCCGGTGACCTTCTATATCCCCATTGCCGTCAAGTCGATGCCAAATCGTAGTGACAGGACAGGGTAGAACTGCCCCATAGCGTTTCCAAGGAGCGGCTGGTGGATTCAAATTGCCAACCTTTTTGGTTAGCAGCCAAGTTCTTAACCGCTGTTCCACCAGAGCTCTGCCTTCTATATAGTCATTCAAAAATCTAGACTCTTTCTTAATAATTTATTTTATTTTTTGTTTTTGTTGAGAATATACACAATATTATACACACTACACAGCAATATAATATATAGCAAAAACATACACCAATTGACAAAAACCTAGACTGTTCTTGTCCTGTGGTTCCTCCATCTCCTACAAACTCTTTTACACACAGCGAGAGATAAAGAAAAGAGAGAGAACAGAGTTGCTAAGCTGCTGTGAGTAGCAGAATATACATTTGTCTTCATTGTGAGTGGAGTTGCAGTTCTGAAGATCTATTTTTCATTGGGGGGGTGTAGGGAGGGGTGTGGAGGGGATGAAGTGAAACAGAAGTATGAAGAGGTTTGATTTCCAGGTACAGGAGTTATGCTCAAGCATGTCTCTATGTTGGGAGGTAAACTGAATACTGCAATGTGGTGACAAAAACTCCATTCCACCATCCAGACCTGGACTTCTGCTGTATTGTGTATACTCAAAAGATCCAACAAACCTATTTTCGCAAAATAAAGGGCAGCCAAGAAACAGGAAAACTGTTGGAAGCTTCCCACCCTTCTAACCATCAAGGTTTCAAAATATTAGGGTCTAGTCTTAGTTGTGGAGCCCTGGTGGTGCAGTGATTAAGAACTCAGCTGCTAACCAAAAGGTTGGCAGTTCGAATCCATCAGCTGCTCCTTGGAAACCTATGGGGCAGTTCTCTTCTGTCTTATAGGGTCACTATGAGTTGGAATCGACTCAATGGCAATGAGTTAGTTTTAGTTAGAGCATCCTATTACAAAGGTAATTAAAAATGATGGGTTTTGTTTATATTCAAAAATTGTTTACAAGATCATCTCAGGCCAATGTATAATATTCAGATTCCTGTTAAAGTTTAAAGGGTTCAAAACTTTGGGAGATTTCTAAGCAAGATATTTGATTCCATTTTGGGGACTCTATTATCTGCCACTAATCCACATATAAGTAGCCCTGGTGGTGCAATGGTTAAACGCTTGTCTGCTAACTGAAAGGTTGGCTATTTGAACCCACCTAGCAGCTTAGCAGGAGAAAGACCTAGCAATCTGCTCCTGTAAAGATTATAGCCAAGAAAACCCTACTCTGTCACATGGGGTCCCTATGAGTCAAATTCAATTTAACGGCACCTAACAACAACAATCCACATATCTATTTTTACCAAGATGTCCAATCTTAGGGATTCATTATACCCTCAGAACTGAAGTGACAGCAGAATGAGCACTTCTTAAAATATGCAGTTTGTAGCAGATGCATGACTAAGAAAATAACCAAAACCCTTAAGATAACAAATTTTGGATGGTTCTGCATTCCCCAGAATCTGTTATCTGATTTAAGCTCCTTAGTAAATCATAATGTTTGTTACAAGGTTGACAACAAGCTTAGAAGGCTTCAACAGATGGGATCTTCAATAGCTCTAGTATACTCCAGATTATGTCAAACAAGCAAAATAAAATAAAAAATAGCTCCAACGTCCCCAGGGTTTTATCAGATTATAAAAGGAACTATTATTTGTTTAGTTTTGGATTTCTGCCTAACCCTGTTTATAGAAGTACTTCTGAAACCAGCATTCATGACTGCTGAAACATCATACATACATGACTCAAGTATTATGCCAAAAGCTCTTGATTTCAGTTTAGTATCAGAGATATAAGTGCTCTTCCCACTTCCCCTCCCAATGGCTAATTTTTCAGAAGTACATGCCAGACCTTCTAAGGTGCCTCTGGGTGGGCTTGAACTTCCAACCTGTCAGTTAGCAGCAGAGCATGTTAACTATTTACAGGTCCCTGGGACGCCTATAAGTGTTCTTTTTGGTTGTGGCTCTTTGCAGCCATCAGTCTTGTTGATACTATCACAGCTGCCATCTTCTTCACCTGCTCCTTCCCTTTGATTAAGTTGTGTTTGTGATTTGGGTAGATAATGAGAACAAAGAATTGTGCCAGGCTCCCTAGTAACAGCTTAGTGACAAACACAAGGGTTCTCTATCCTACATGGATTTTTATTATATTATACCTTCTGTCTGTAGTGCTCAAAGCAATCTATGAAAATATTCTTGAATTGAGATCAGGAACATGCCGTAGGCTCCCACATATTTCATAATTAGCTGTCTTCCTCTTCTCTATGCTCACATGACCAAACAAAGTTTGCAAATCCTTTCAACTGAGTAATTGATAATTTATGTGAGACATCCTTAAGTGGCTTAGGCCTGGCTCTGTCCCTACACAGAGCTCCCGGTTCGGATCACAATAGAAAGTGCCTTGTCAGATCCCTTCTGACCTAGAGTCAATCTGGTCCTTGGGACTAGAGACTGAGCACGTGGAATTAATCACCAAGCGAAGTATTTGAAAGGCTTTTAAGGACTGGTATTTCTTAGGATTCCTCAGTCCTGTTGCCCTCCCAGAGCATTCATTCTAAATAGCTTCAATTTCTATCTATATGTTGATAGCTATCAACTCTATATGATTATAATTTCAACCCAAAATTCTCTCCTGAGATCCAGACCTGTATAATCAACTGACGATTGGTCATCTCACCTTGGGTATCTCTTAACTGGCCTATGGAATTCATCATCACTTCCCTGCACTCCCAAAGTGTTGCTGCTTTAGAAGTGCTTCTTATCTCAGCAAGTGACACAGCCCTCCACTCAAGTTTCAAGGCAGACATCAGACTTGACTTCTTTAATTAATCACATTCTTTACCCCTCGCCCCCACCTCCACATCCAGTCATTCACTATCTTCCTCAGTATATCCAGAATCCATCTAATTCTCTTCATGTCCACTGCCAAGGTGTTTATCTTCATGACTACGTTTCCACTTCTGGATGGCCTCTGATCTTGCCCCTTTCCAATTTTGTAACTGCAACAAGACAAACTTTTCTAAAACATAAATTAGATAATATTGCTCCCAGTAACATGAGACTGTTCCAGGGTCTTTACTACCCTCTAAATAGATACCAACTCTGGGACCTGTAGTTCCCACTACCTTCGATGCCACCCACTCTCCACCCCACTTTCACCAGGCTAACTCCTATTAAACTTTAAGGTATGAGTTTGTTTATTACTTCCGTTGGGAAAGGAATTCCTCAGATCAGGTCAGCTACTCCTTGTGCTCACCCCTCATAGCACGTGTTCTATTTTGCCTTGTCTGTCTTCTCCACTCTGAGCTCTTTGATATAGGCAACTATGTCTAGTTCAGCACTTTAATACCACTGCCTAGTAGGTGTTCTGCAAATATTTGTTGAATGAATTAAGGAACTGAGTCACCTCAAGCAAAATCATCAGCACTGATAGCGTATGTGCGTGCTCTAGAGCAACCTAATAAAACGTAAAATGGAATATGTTTACGTGTACTATCCTATGACCGTGAAGGACAGAATTGTGAACCATTAATGGCAACAGATGAGTTTTGCTATGTTCAGGAGGAATTGGAATGAAGTAATATAAAAAGGCAAGGTGAAATTGTTCATTTATTAACAAACAAGGAATGAGACCTTCCTGTGTGTCAGGCCTTGTGAGGAGGTTTGGAAATACCAAGATGAGTAAAAGCCGGTGTCTGTTATCCAGGAGCTCAGAGAGTAGAGTGGGTGATAGACTCATGAAATGCTGAAGCTGGAAGAGAAACAAAGGAAATTTAATCCAACCCCCTCACTTTACAGAGGAGATGTAGATGTCTTCTATAATGTCTTCCAATTTATTCAATAGTTGTATAAGAAGAGAATTTTTTTCTCCTTTCACACACCTACACTTTCCCCCACCTTCAATTAATCTACCTCCTTCAAAGGGGAACACTGTATCAGTGATACTATGAGATCACAGCCAACATCAACTCATCTTGGAAGGGAAAATCGTATGGTGTGCCAAAATAGCCTAGGAGGGAAATTTCTATTTGATATTCTGGCATCATAAATGTTTTAGGAGGAAAAAAAAAACCTGTCTGCATGAAAGAATTAAAAATGATCATTAGTTAAAATTAGCAAGCCATGTTAGCAGGATATGGAAAGAATTTGATTACACAGTCATTTGACTCAAGCATCTCACTGACCAGAAACTGGTTTTAAAAGAGACTGCTTGCAGGAGTATTGTTAAATTAAGATTAAATTAGTTTTTTACTGGACATTTTAGGAATTTCAGTAAAGTGACCATTTGTATACATTTGGATGTATTGATAGCAGTCAAAGATAGGCCAACTGGTTTACCTCAGGTGAGCTACGAGGAAGTAGACTGTCAACGGTTGTTTTTCTTGGATGAAACAGACCTTATTAACAGGGTGTGTGCAGCACCATAGGAGATGAGAGTAAGGCAGCCTAGAATTAAAAGGTTGAAAATATCCACATCTTCCAAGTTAGAAGACAAAAAATTCTAACTTGATGGAGATGCTGCCTTAAATATCTCAGTTTCACTCATATACCACCTGTTTCCTGGAGGACTGAACAACCAGCGCTGGCTTCACACATGCTGTTTTTGTATTTAGAAAGTCACTGACCTTAAGAGACCACATGCGTGCAGTTATATGCAGAGGTTAAATGAGTCCCTAAATAGTGCATACGGTTAATGGTGCTCAGCTGTTAACCAAAAGGTTGGAGGTCTGAGTCCACCTAGAGGTGTCTTGGAAGAAAGGCCTGGTGATCTACTTCTGAAAAATCAGCGAGTGAAAGCCGTATGGAGCAGAGTTCTACTCTGACACACATGGTGTTGTCATGAGTTAGAGTCAACTCAAAGGCAGCAGGAAAAAAATTGAGGTTAAATAGATTGGCCATTGATGATGTTTGTATTGCTACATTATTGTAGCTACTGGTAGCAATTTTATTAATAAATCAGATTATTCTTCAGTCAAATTTTGGGCACAAGTTTCCCTGCCTTTTTGATTTTATAATCCATAAGGGAAAAAAGAAGTCTTTCTTTGTTTTTTTAGTAGAGTGGCAATGAAACTGTTCCTTCAAACAGTAAAGTCAAAAGTTGCATCTTATCTCAGAGATTCAAACAGCTCTTAATTTATATGTTGACCTCATGTGATCTGGAATGCAATGGAATTTAAATTAGACATGTTCACTTTAGAGAGAACAAAAATCACCCTGCATTTTCTAATTATCTAAGCACTGAAGCTTGGATGATAGGTGATGGGAAAAAATCTCTAGGCAGGAATGATGATGTGTTTCCTCATTGCTCACGGCACTTATTTCCTTTCACATACATTTTGAAACACGCATCTTCTACCCTTCTGCTACCACCAAACTTAGTCTGTGAATCTGATGAGTTGCCCTCTGCTACTCTCTAATTCTTTCAAATGTGTGAGGCTTACTTCTCTTTCTCAACTCTCAGTTTCTTGAGATTAAAACCAAACCAGTTGCCCTTGAATCAACACCTACTTATGGCGACCACATGTATGTCAGAATAGAAGTGTACTCTATAGGGTTTTCAGTGGCTGATTTTTTTTTTTTTTCCAGAAGTAGATCACCAGGCCTTACTTCCAAGGTACCTCTGGGTGGACTCAAACCTCCAATCTCTCAGTTAGCAGCCAAACACATTGCGCCACCCAGGAACTCCTTGAGATTAGGAACCAAATAATACGTTGAAAATAATAACTCATTTTATTATTATGTGGCACATGTGAAGCTGTTTGCTATTATATTTTATGCTATTACAAAAATATATATATATTATACTTCAGATCTGTTTACAGTTTCCTCAAATATGGAATTATTATCTCAGTTTTACAGTTGAGGAGACAGACACTTGTAATGCACATATATCTTGTCCACGGTCTCACTATTCTTTAGCCCTAGAGGCACAACAGTTAAGTGCTGGGCTGCTAACTGAAAGGCTGGCTGCTCAAACCCACCCAGCAGCTCTGAGGGAGAAAACACCTGGCAATCTGCTCCCATAAAGATTACAGCCTAGAAAATCCCATGGGGCAGTTCTGCTATATCACATGGTGTCACTATGAGTCAAAATCAACTCCATGGCACCTAACAACAATAACAAGGTCTTACTGCTGATCCATGTGGAACCAGGATTAGAACCCAAAGTCTGACTCCAGAGTCTATATTTTTTCCTTCATCACACTCTGTCTGTAAACCACACCCCACCCTACCCCTACGCCACCACCCCTAGCATTTAACAAAGTACTTAACTTGTGGTGATTGCTCAATAAATACTTGTGCAATTGAGGTGAACCCTATTATAGACTTGTTCATATATTAAGTAAACAGGCCTCCAAAATAAGTGAAAAGCAAAGTTGACACATGAATAAAGAAATCTAATCCCACTCCTAGGAATATATCCTAGAGAAATAAGAGCTGTGACACAGAGAGACATGCACAGCCATATTCATGGCAGCATTGTTCACAACAGCAAAAAGATGGAAACAGCCTAAGTGTCCATCAACAGATGAATGGATAAACTAATTGTGTTACGTACACACAACGGACTACTATACAATGATAAAGAACAATGATGAATCTGAGAAACATCTCACGACATGGATGAATCTGGAAGGCATTATGCTGAGGGAAATTAGTCAATCACGAAAGGACAAATATTATATGAGACCACTATTCTAAAATTCAAGAAAAGGTTTACACACAGAAAAAAAAATTCTTTGATGGCTATGAGGGTGGGGAGGGATGAGGAGAGGAAATCACTAACTAGATAGTGGACAAGTATCAACTTTGGTGAAGGAAAAATCAATATACAATATAGGGGAAATCAGCACAACTTGACCAAGGCAAAGTCATAGAAGATTCCTAGATATATCCAAACACCTTGAGGGACCGAGTTGATGGGGCTGAGGGCTGGGGACCATAGTCTTGGGGGACATCTAGGTCAACTGGCATAACATAGTTCATAAAGAAAATGTTCTACGTCCTACTTTGGTGAGCAGCATCTAGGGTCTTAAAAGCTTATGAGCAACTGTCTAAGATATGTCTATTGGTCCCATCCCATCTAGAGCCAAGGATAATGAAGAAAACCAGGGACACAAGGAAGATAATATCCCAAAGGTCTAAAGGACCACATGAACCACAGCTTCCACCAGCCTGAGCCCAGAAGAACTAGATGGTGTCTGGCTACCACCGCCAACCATTCTGACAGGACCACACTAGAGAATCCCAGATAAAGCGGGAGAAAAATGTAGAACAAAATTCAAATTCACACAAAAAAGCCCAGTCTTACTGGTCTGACAGAGACTGGAGGAACCCTCGAAACTGTGACCCCCGGACACCCTGCTAACTCAGAACTGAAACCACTCCTGAAGTCCACTTTTCAGCCAAAGATTAGACAGGCCTATAAAACAAACAATAACACACATGAGGAGCATGCTTTCTAGTTCAATCAAATACATGAGACCAAACGAGCAACTCCTGCCCAAAAGCAAGATGAGAAAACTGGACTAATGGTCACAGGGAGCCTGGGGTAGAGATGGGGAGAAGGCTGTTACATAGTGGGGATTGCAGCTAATGTCACAAAACAATATGTGTATACATTTTTTAATGATAAACTAACCGGAGCTGTAAACTTTCACTTACAGTCCAATAAAATTAAGAAAACAAAAAAAGAGAGCTCTAACCAGGAACCTAAATACCACGCACTGCTTCCCTCACCACCTACTTCCCAGCCCAAAGGGGAAAGACTTCAAAATGACCCCAAATTAGTGCTGCATAAGTGGGACAAAGGATTAAAAGCAAGTATTGCCAACTCACTTGAGAGACAGCGAGAAATAAATTTGGTTCCGACTGAGCAGAAATTCAATTCTGGCATCCACTCAGCCCTGAAATAAGGTCAGTTGTTTAAAACTGTGTCCCAAGGAAAGCCTGAGTGTCACAGGTGATTATCTTCAAACTTTCCCAGCGTCCCAGGGGATTGACATTAGTTTTAGTGTGCTTTCCCTGAGAGCATTTGCATAAGCATTGAGCAGCCTTCTTGCCAGCTGGGTTCCCGTATTGGCAGGGTTTATTCTAGGGGACCATACCACCAGGTCTTCCCAGGTCATTTTAAAATCTCATTTCCCTACAGCAACAATTCTTTGTTTGTGTTCCTCTTGCATAGCCTTCTTGGGGCAGGCAGGTCATCATTCTTATAGTTCTTAAGGAGGCAACCAATTATGAATTTTTATACTTAGGATTCTGAAACCTGACATTGTAAACAGGCCCACTTTCATCCTCAGATCCCTAGGGCATAATTTAATTACCGACAGGGTACAGTGCTCACAGTCTTGCAAAGAACTCTGGAGTAAAAGCTCTATATTGACCAGAAACATAAATAATAGATCATTAGTTCACAAGCCAGCATTTATTGAATAACCAATATTAGATATGCCCCAGGACAGTAACAAAAGGATGAAGATTCTCAGAGGGTTCCCCCATGGCTGACTGGGGCCAGTTTCCTATCTGGTTGTGGTAGAGCCTTAAGGGTTAGCAAGCCAGCCCTGCTCAAGTTCCATCGAGGAGAAACATCTGCCACCTGAGGGGCAGCAACAAAGTGAGGGGACGCTGGGGGTAAAGTAGGAAGGAAAAGGGAAAACAGCAGGTATGAACCTCCCGTAATTATGGGAGGCTTAGAGGTTAGCTCTGTCCTGTGCCAACACAATGGTAGTGTTCAGTCCATCCTCTAAGAAGTTTTTACTGAGGAGCTGGTGACAATTTTTCCCTAGTGAAAGTTACATAGCCCCTCACCTCACCACCCAGTATAAAGGCTTTTTCTGTTTCTCACTCCTTTTTGTTTTTTGGCTCCCCTTGGAAATGTTTGGCTGACTTAATATCCCAACTCTTCCTGGGTCCTGGTTATCCCAGATAAAGAAAACACAGTGTGCTTGACTTGTCCTAAAATAAACCCGGGGTTAACACTTATGTCATCTGGGACACTGTTGGTTGAAGAAACTGGCTTCAAGTCTCCATGGCTCTGGTGTGACCCACTGAAATGCTAAGTACTGTTAAAAACATTGATCATTTTGTTGAGGGCAGTTGACATTCATTCACTCATTCAACAGATATTTCTTGAGTGTCTACCATGTTGTTTGGCACTGTTCTAGGTACTATGGATACAGCACTGAGCCAACAGACAAAATCTCTGACTTCTTGGAGAGAGGAGAAAATTAGATAAGAATATCAGTGTGCTAGACGGTACTAAGCTGTAAGAAGAAAAATAAGGCAGAGAAGGGGGATAAGGGATTTGTGTGAAGGGTGAGACTGCAGTTTTAGAAAGGCTAGCCAGGAAAGGTCTCCTGAGAAGACAGCATTTGAGTGAAGACCTGAAGGAGGTGAGGGAGTGAGTCATGAAAGCCATTTGGGGGAAGGGCCTTCCAGACAAAGGAAAATGCAAATGCACAGGTCTGAAGCTAGAGTATGCCTGTCATGTTCCAAGAACATCAAGGAGGCCAGAGTGGCTGGACTTGAATGGGGGAGGGAGAGAGTAATAGGAAATAGGGTCAGAGAGGGAATGGGGGAGGGGAGGGAGCAGGCTGGAGTAGGGAAGACTGTAGGGACTTTTAGGTAATTTTAAGAACTTTGGCATGAGGCATTGGTAGTTCTCTCTTTCAATGAGGGAGACCCTGGTTCTATTCCTGACCAATGCACCTCATGTGCAGCCAACCACTTGTTTGTCAGGGGTGGCTTGCACTTTGCTGTGATGCTGAACAGAGCTGCCAGACTAGGGCACACTAGGAAGAAAGGCCTGGTGATCTACTTCTGAATCAGCCAGTGAAAACCCTATGGATCACAACAGTCCAATCTGCAACTGATCATGGGGCAGGACTGGGTGGTGTGTTTCATCCTGTTGTACATGGGATCACCCTGAGTCAGGGCTGACTGGACGGTAGCTAACAACAAGGACTTTGGCATTTTCTCTGAGAAGGGAGCCAATGAGGGGTTTGAGGAGAGCGGTGACATGATTTCTCTTCTGTTTTAACAGCATGGCCCTGGCTGCTGTGTTGAGAGCACACTGAAGGAGTGAAGGGAAGAGGAGGAGTGTCTGAGTGGGGCAAATGGTTAAGTACTTGACTACTAGCCTAAAGGTGGGCAGTTTGCACCCACTCAGAGACACCTTGGAAGACAGTCCTGGCGATCTGCTTCCGAAAGGTCACAGCCTTGAAAACCCAATCAAGCATTTCTACTCTGTACACGTGGGGTCTCCACGAGTTGGAATTGACTCGACAACACTAACAACAACAAAGGAAGAGGCAGGGAGACTAGTTATTATAGAATATTGTTTCTAACTTTTTGTAATATAATATTCGGCAGTTCACTTAGAAGAGCTTGTAGGCATATTAATAATGCTTATTCACTTAATGACCTGCACCAGGAGGTTGTTGATGGTGGGCACATTCTCTATTCTTTAAAGATTCCTGAAAAATGCAGTATAATACTTGACAGTTGTCCCCTGAATTTTGGATCTAAATTATACAGAATAACAAGATAAAGACACCAAAAAAACACTCCCCCCAAACTGAGAAATAGCATTGTGCCAGGAATAGACAAATTGATTGAGGCCATTTTTGAGGTTCACGATATACAAACTGACATCTTCTACTAAGATGTTTAGATACATGCTGGATGCATATAGACTGTGACAAGGATTAGAGAAGACAGAATTTTTAAAGAGCTAATCCTTCTGCTTCACTTGTTTACTCTGCCTTTGGGGCGTCTGACACTTTCAGGCCCAGGGACTCTCCCTGGAGCATGTCTTCTCTTTGTTAGGTAGGAACAAAAAGGAAGACTTGATATGTCAGATGCTTCAGCCCTGCAGGGTCTGAAATGGGAATACACTTCTGCAGGGGAGCAGAAGTTGTAAAGCTTTGCACCAACAAATGATCTTGAATCTACCAAACCCATCTCTGGCAAGGTCTGTGCTGTGAGGGTAGCGTCAAGGCCAGGCAGTGTAGAGGATGAAGGCATAATGGTCAAGGAACAACGCTGATGTCAATTCTGCTCAGTCACTGACTGATTCCTAGTCTAGGACTACTCATTTTACCACTCTGATCTTCAATTTCCTCAACTTTAATCAGGGAAAGAGTTTTTTTCTTTTTTCTTTCTGTGTTTTAGGTGAATGTTTACAGAGTGTATTAGTTTCTCATTCAACAATTTATATACAAATTGTTTTGAGACATCGAGTACAATCCCTGTGATGTGTCAACATGCTCCCCTTCCCTACCCCGGGGTTCCCTCTTTCCATCCGTCCATTTTTCCTGTCCTTTCCTGCCTTCTCGTCATTGCTTTTTGGCAGTTGTTGCCCATTTGGTCTCATATACATGATTGTACTAAGAAGCACGTTCCGTTCCTTACGTGTGTTATTGTTTATTTTATAACCAAAAAACCAAATCTGTTGCCGTCAAGTCAGTTCCGATTCATAGCGATCCTATAGGACAGGGTAGAACTGCCCCATAGGGTTTCCCAAGGAACACCTGGTAGATTTGAACTGCTGACCTTTTGGTTAGCAGCCATAGCTCTTAACTACTACGCCACTAGGGTCGGAATCGACTTGACAGCAATGGGTTTTGTTTTTTTAATAGACCTGTCTAATCTTTGGCAGAAGGGTGCACTTTGGGAGTGGCTTCAGGTCTGAGTTAAAAGGGTGCCACGTGGGGCAGTAGAGGGAGGGAGGGAAAGTGTTTTAAAAATATTAAAAAACCAAGACCTTTATATTTGTGTGTTGTGTGTCATATACATGTACATATACATACACTGTATGTAGATATATATGGGGTATATATATCTATATCTACATATACATATACACTGTTGTTAGTTGCCATTGAGTTGGCTCATGACTCATGGCAGACTTAAGTATAATAGAACGAAATGTTGCCCGGTCCTGTGCCATCTTTACAATCATTGCTGTTTGACGCCATTGCTGCAGCCATTGTGTAGTACCTTCCAACCTAGGGGGCTCATCTTCCAGCACTATATTGGACAATATTCTGTTGTGATCCGTAAGGTTTTCACTGACTAATTTTCAGAAGTAGACACCAGGCCTTTCTTCCTAGTATGTCTTAGCCTGGAAGCTCCACTGAAACCTCTTGTTATTTGAAATATTGGTTGCATGGCTTCCAGCATCACAGCAACATACAAACACACAGGATGGCAAACTGACAGACAGGTGTAGGACACACATATACATATATATCTACATATAAAGATATATATGGATACATACAAAGAAGCTTTTAACTTAAGTTATTCTAGAGAGATGAGCAGAATTCTTGGATCTTTGGCCGCCAACTCACATTTCACTAGCAATAAGCTGGCTGTGCCAGGGACATACTTCTAGAGGGAAGACTGCACTCAAACTCAATTTCTCACAAGGCCACAAGGTGCTGGCAGACTATAGTCTTAGAATCCTGTAAATAGCTGTTGCCCAAGCTCAGTCCTTTGATACCCACACTCAGTCTATTTTGACTCGTTTTCAAGAACATCCCAATACTCATCCCATAAAAAAGGAGAGTCACAAAGAGGTGGAGCACAGCCCCGTGCTATGTCTGGTTGTACCCCGCCCAAGCTCATCCATCCACAGAAGAGAAGAAAGAGCTCCTGCAACTGCATCCCCTCTGCCCTGAGCTCCACCCACACCAAATGACACTGGCCGGTACTCACTTAACTGGCACTCAGCATTGACCGAAAGTGGGGGTGGGGAGCGTTGGCTGGGAAGTGGGAGTGGAGAAATGATTAACTGTTTTGCTATACGTTTTAGGGTAATTTTATTTGTTAAAATGGGCATATGTTTATAATTTTAAATCTAGTCAATGTCAACAAATGTAGACACTAAACGTACTAAATATACTTTCCACATGCAAACTATAACCATAATTTCAAGGACCGTGTTGACTTGCTGTGCTGTGGTTTTTCATGTCGTTTAGAAGCTTTTAGTCAAGCGCTGGTGGCGCAGTGGTTAAGATTTACAGCTGCTAACCAAAAGGTTGGCAGTTCGAATCCACCAGTCGCTGCTTGGAAACCCTATGGGGCAGTTCTCCTCTGTCCTATAGGGTTATTATGTGTTGGAATTTACTCGATGGCAACAAGTAGTCAAACACTTGTACTTTGCTTGTGCTGGTCACGTTGATGGTTGTAAGATTAGGGCCATTACTTACGACTCATTGTTACCAGCTTTGCAAAACAGAAAGTGAGAAACATACAGGCAGATCGTTTAAAGACACAGAGCAAAAGTCCCTTAAAAAATGAGGTAATTTTAGAAACAAAGGAAACTGTTGGGTGCCTTAGCCAAGAGTAAATCTGAACAATTAAAAATGTAATTGGATTGAAACTGGGTTAATAAAAACAGACTCAGAGCTAAGGGAATCGCAGAAAGGAAAGCAGTTTGATTGTGGAGCATCTCAGACCACGTCTGACCCCTCGAACTTCTTGTTATTCTGCACTGATTCTTTAGGATTATATTGTTTACAAATTAGTTTTGACCTTGCAACTCTACAGTAGTTAAAGGGAAGGGAAACTGCCCTCCTAATGTGACACAGGGACCAATCCCAGAGGTGAAGGGTGGATATGGCCTTCATATTCCTGACACTCAACTCAAGCACGACTTCTTACTCTTAATGATTTCTTTGAGACAATGTTTTTAAAACGGGCCAGCTGGCTTCTAAATAAAAGGCAATTAGATTACCACATATCATTGTTCTCATAAAGCAGTATGTATAGCCATGTAGGACGTTGCTGATTTTTCACACAGCTTTGGAATGAATTGAATTCTTTTCTCCTTCCCTCAAATTGATTAATTACTGTAGGTTTCAAAAAGGGGGAACTGTGTGGTACTTTACATGAAAAAATTAAAAGCTTGCCTGAACTTTACAAATAAGGAATCTGTGTAGTGGAAAGAAGGAAGGAAAAAAGAAAGGAAATGAGGAAGGGAGGGAGGGAGGAAGGGAGAGAAGGAGGGAGGGAAGAAGGGAAGAAGAAGGGAAGGGAGGGAGGGAAGAAGGGGAGAGGGAAGGAAGAGAGGGAGGAAGGAGAAGAAGGAAGAAGACCTCATATGACTTGTACCTTTAGAGTCAAAAGTTGGTATGGTCTTCTCTAACTTCTTCTTCAGCTTCTTTGTAGACTCATTTTCCTGCATTCAGATTCCTACCATCTCTCTAAATGCTGGCAAACCCGGCAATGATCTCTCTTTTAAAATGTAGATATGATATCCATGTTTTAAAAGTGAGATTGTTACTGTGTCTTTCAGTTTCTAATGTTGCTGCCAAAGGCAGTCAGCTCATTTGAGATTCTGTATACATAACTTCTTTTATACATAACTGCTTTGATGCTATTGCATCGAAAGATGAGGATATGATCCCTGAAAAATGAGAAATGGCCACACCAAAAGAGTTCAGCATTTGACATTTCACTGCTTGGGTAAAGTACCTCTAATTAATGCTGTTTGCTATTTACCACAACTTCTCAAGAGATGATTTAAAAAGACTTGGCTTAGAAGAATGTGTGTGTGTGTGTGTGTGTATGAATTCAAATGGCAGGCGAATAATCAATTTGGGTTGTGTAAGCACAGCCTTTCTGTGCTAAAAAATCAGAAATTTAAAACAAAGTGCTTAGATGGATACTAAACCCTCTTAAAAACATTCAGTCTATTGTTTATCTCCTCATCCCCCTCCCATTGTTTGAGAAACGTTTTGGTAAAAGTCATTTCTTTCAATTTCCTATCTCTGCTATGGTTTTTGTTTTTGTTCTTTTTTCCCAAGTTGCTGTTTTACAGATGACTTAATTTATATTGGCTATTGTGATTCCCAAACATCATAAGGCTTACGTTTATGCATTTAAATCTTCTGGGACACTTTCATCGTGTTCAATATTCATCCTTTCCACACAGATGAGTTTCTAGGAGACTTTCCGCAAGGTTCTTGGAACCAGTACATTTTCCCGCAGTTTTGTCTTGGAATGGTTTTAGGGCTTGAGAATACTCACAAGAAAGAAAAGAGAAAGAGAGATATCCATCTATGGTATAATTAAGATCGTAAAAAATGAGATAACCTGGCTTTAACATTTTCCATCTGGTGTTTTGTAATTTGAAAAATTTCAGAAAACATAACATTTGAAGTTTTGTTGTTAGTTTGGTAAACGTATAGAAAGCACAAATCTGCGGTGCGATATGGCTGGTTTTATTAAATCACTTCTGTTACCTAGTTCACATTCCTGGCAGAGATGGTTGGGGTAATCCATCTTTGAGGGCTACACCTGAAAATATTAAAGACCAGGTCTTAAAGCTTTCAGAGTGGTGGGTTTGATTTCGATTTACTAATTCTTTTTTTCAGTGTCTTATTTTTAAAATACCTGTCATAAAATCTATTCTGCCTTACACAATGATGAATTAAACTAATACAAGGTGTACACGTGGCCCTTTTCAAACTTAGTAAATAGGGTCTTGTTTAGAAATTGTTGCCATTTATAATGTGTATCACTGATTTGTATAAGTTTATATAATATAATGTTTATAATAGATTAATTGGCTTGAAGGATTTATTAGTTTTATTATGTACATACACCTCCCCCCCTTTTTGGGGGGGAAATTAAAGAGAAATTAGAAATACTGAGAATAGCATGAAAAAAGCCATGTACCCACCACATAAAATTGACAATTAACATTTTGCTTTATTTGTTTGATCTTTTTCTTAAACAAAAGACACAAAATCTTGCGGATAAAGTAAAAATTCCTTTTGCCTCATTTCTCAACCCTCTTCCTCGGAGGCCACCGCTATCATGAATTTGTTGTGCATCCTGCATTCTATGCGTATATATATTTGCATATCCATGAATTAGACATGCTCATAATGGTATTTTTATTCAGCATTATATTTCTGAGCTCTATCTATGATAATATAGACTGCTCCATCTCATTCCTCTTAACGGCTCTGTAGTACACCATCACATGAGTATACCACAGTTTATTGTCCATTCCCTTACTGATGGGAGCTTTGGTTATTTGCATTTTTTGACTATTTCAAGCAGAGCTGGAATGAGCGTCTTTGACGATTTCTCCTTGTGCACATGTGCTAGCATTTCACCTTAACCATACATACCTAAAAATAGAATTACTGCATCAGGGTATAAACATTTTTAGTTTTACCAGGTATTTCCAATTGGCTTCCAAAATGGTTGTACTTTATGTTTTTACAGTTCAGTCACTGAGAATTCAGAAGAAAATTGTATAGAATTTACATAAAACTTTCTGGAGATGCTTGTTCAAGTAGCACTAGGCTGCAAACGCCAGCGTCTTCAGGGGTGGAGAGTGAGGCTTCTTAGGTTCTCTGGGAGGCGTTAGGTTTTAACAAGTAAAGCTAAGAATTATGCTGACATTAAAATTAGATTTTCAAACACTATTTTAGATGTGGAAAATGCTCATAGTATAGTGTTTAGTTAAACAGGACACAAGACTGTTTTATAGTATATTCCAACTTTGTCACTTCATATGTATGTATCCAAAAAGGGAGTAATAACATAAATAACAATGATAATGTCCATTCTGGGTGATTTTTTTAAAATTCTCTAGTATTATATTTTCTCAGTTTTCTTAGAAAATAAGTTTATAATCGGGGAACAAGTAAATAAACATTACAATAAATAATCCTAAATAAACAATAGAGTCCTCAAAAAAAATACCAAACCTGTTGCCGTCAGGTCAATTCCAACTCCTGGTGACCCTATAGGACAGAGTAGAAATGCCCCATAGAGTTTCCAAGGAGCACCTGGTGGATTCAAACTGCCAACCTTTTGGTTAGCAGCTGTAGCTCTTAACTACTACACCACCAGAGTTTCTTAATAGAGTCCTGGTCTTTAACAAAATCTCAACACCTGAACCAGTAGCATCCTATGATTATCTGCTAAGTTCTAGGAAAATATATATTCAAGAGACGTGTGAGTCACACGTACTCTATTACTAGTTAACATTTCAGCCTCTATTTCTTATGTGGTCTCCTACCTCAGTCAGTGAAGAAGACTGAATTATATATGAATCTCAAGTCTCTATCCTAACTCTACATCACCATTCAAGGTTGAGTAACCAAGCAGGTAACCTAAGACTCATTTTATAGACTAGCATAATGAGATGGAAGAAGGCAAATCTTAATAACAAAAAATGGAATCATGCATCAAGAAGTTAAATAAATAATGGAATATTATCAGGCATTAAAAAAAAGAATATCATAAACTAACATGAAAAGATCTACAAGTCATAATTTCAAGGGAAAAATTAATTCACAAAGCAGGATTAAGAGTCTGTCTATTTATCACCTATCTATCTCTGCATATAAGTAGAAAAGTATGTACATAAACGCATGGAAAAATTTTAGAAGTGTATTTCTCAGATAGTTACTAGCTTCTGAGGCTAGGAGCAAGATTTTGATGTGGGTTGTGTGTGGCAGGGGTGTGTTAAAAGGGGACTTTAAAAATATGCTCTATTTCTGAATTTTAAAAATAATTTACAATAAAACTGCAACATATTATACTTGTATAATTATTAAAAACATTTAAAAACAAAGAGAAAATACTTCTAAAAAATAAAAATGCCTCACAACCCATAAGCAGTTTAGAAAACTAAAAAAAAGAAAAAAAGAAACAGCTGAGAAGCAAGGTATAAAATGTGACAGTACTCATTCATTCATATATTATTCATTCATCCATTCAATAAAAGATTTATTTACTTCTTTATTTAGGTACTTTAAAGATGCCAAGATGAACAAAGCTACCACCTCTTTCTAATCTAAGTGACATCTCTCTTTTAGGTTATATAATTCGCTCATCCCTGTTTTGGTGTGTTATGTTGTCCTTTGCCCTACACCATTTGCCTTTTATTTTTCCCCCCAAATTTTATTTATTTTATTACTGTTGTTGAGAATATACGCAGCAAAACATACACCAATTCAAAAGTCCTACATGTACAATTCAGTGACATTGATTATATTCTTCAAATTGTACAATTGTTCTCACTTTCCTTTTCTGAGTTGTTCCTCTCTCATTAACATAAACTCACTGCCACTTAAGGTTCTTATCTAATCTTTTGAGTTGCTGTTGCCAATTGGATCCCATATAGATAGTTTTTAAAAAAGTATAATGCTCAAGGTAGGCCTTTTTTACTAGCTAAGCTAGACTATTGTTCAGTTTTAAGATGACTTCAGGGGATATTCATGGTTTAAGGTTTGAAGATTATCTCAGGGTAGTAGTTTGAGAGGTTCATCCACTCTCCATGGCTCCAGAAAGTCTAAAGTCCATGAGAATTTGAAATTCTGTTCTGTATTTTCCCCCTTTGGTCAGGATTCTTCTATAGAATCTGTCATGAATTGTATTACGTCACCCCAAAAATGTGTGTGTCAATTTGCCTGGGCCATGATTCCCAGTATTGTGTGGTTGTCCTCCGTTTTGTGCTCGTAATTTTATGTTAAAGAGGATTAGAGTGGGATTGTAACACCTTTATGCAGGTCATATCCCTGATCCAATGTAAAGGGAGTTTCTCTGGGGTGTGGCCTATACCACCTTTTATCTCTCAAGAGATAAAAAGGAAAGGGAAGTGAACAGAGAGGGGACCTCATACCACCAAGAAAGCAGTGCCGGGAGCAGAGTGTGTCCTTTGGACCTGGGGTCCCTGCACGAGAAGTTCCTAGTCTGGGGAAGATTGATGAGAAGGCCAACAGAGACAGAAAGACTTCCCCTGGCGCTGATACCCTGAATTTGGACTTTTAGCCTACTTTACTGTGAAGAAATAAATTTTTCTTTGTTAAAGCAATCCACTTGTGGTATTTCTGTTATAGCAGCACTAGATAACTAAGAATCTTTGATCAGGACTTCTGGGCAACATGACGCTATAGGCAGAAGCACCACGCCATCCCTCCACAGCAAAGATCCAAAAAACTAAGCCAAACAGAGAAAATGGCAATCCTGAAACCCTAAGCATCAAATGAAGAGATAAACAACTCAGCCAAGCACCAAATGGAATAAGAAACTGACAGAGAACAGAGAGCGAGGAGACATACATGCAGAGGTCCCCTATCAACTAATGCAGCATGGATCTGCCATCTTGGACTCCTATCAGAGACCAGCGAAAAGGAGGTATGAGAAAGCAGCTTCACGGAGCATTCAGCAGGAGACAGAACAACTGGTAACCAGTGATATACGCTTTCCCACCCCCCACCCTTCTTCACCCCCACTCAGCCTCCTCTGCTTTCTGCGGCCACAGTCTCTTGGCCAGGAGGCATCGGCTTCACCCCACTGTCACTTGGATTCCACCCGCCCACAATGGCCAGCTCCCTAA
This sequence comes from Trichechus manatus latirostris, assembly GCF_000243295.1. Lineage (NCBI taxonomy): Eukaryota > Metazoa > Chordata > Mammalia > Sirenia > Trichechidae > Trichechus > Trichechus manatus. The sequence goes on along the minus strand of NW_004444001.1, from coordinate 13,537,878 downwards.
GTGCCATTTGTTCGCTGCTGGTGTTGCTTTTTTCCACTCTTTAGATTTCTTCCTTACTTCTCCCCACGCCCCCCTCCTTTCTCTCGAAAGCTGGCTCTGTCCGCCACCTTTGCTTCTTCCTGAAAGGCTATGAAATGCCGCTCGAATGAGAGACTGCTTCCCAGCCGGTGCTGCCACGCTGGTGGGATCCCAGGGCTTTTTTTTGTTTGTTTTGGATTGTTTGTTTGTATGTTTTGTTTCTGTCATGAAAAGAAAAATTAAGGAAAGGCTAAGATAGAGGAACCTGAGGAGAGACACTGTCTTTATCCCAGCAAATCTATTGCCAGCCAAGGGAGGGAGAAACTGAGGTCCAGGTCATGGCCATGGCTCTATAGAATCTGAGTCTTTACTCCAAAAAATTCCACAGAGTTGTGTAATGAACAGGCAAGACCCTGAGAATTGAGTCAAGTGAGTGAGACTAAAGGATTAAGCATTTCTCTTTGGAACATGAAAAGAAAAGAGGACCAGGGAAGAATGATTTAAGAACATACGAATATATATAGTGAGAATGAGTGAAGAAAAGACCAAATTTTTGTTTCTATCTGCGGTGTGATGGATTGCTTTTGTGTGGCCTTTCTCACCATGGTCTTGTAACTCCCACCCAAGTGGCTAGGTGGGACTGGGCAAATAGGGTAATTGTGGGCCCACTAAGGGGATTGGTCAGTTTTGCCATCCTGCTGGGCTTGAAATGAACCACCCCAGAGGCGGGAAAGAGAAGATCTCACCACCACCAAGGAAGAACAGCCAGGAGCCAGCACGTCCTTTGGACCCGGGATCCTTGCCTGAGAAGCTCCTGGAACAGAAAGAAAGAGAGCTGCTGTAACACTGAAGGCAGTGAGAAGTAGCGACAGAGACCTGGCAGCAGGAGATGGTGTCGTGGGCTTCCTGGTCCACGGAGAGAGAAAGCTGAGTGCTTTTGGGCAGAGACTGAGGGCCAGGGAGAGGCACGCCTGCAAGCACAGCTGGAAAGAGGTTGTCCTGATGGAAGAACTGTATCCTGAGTGTTCCTGAGCCTGAATTGTAACTGTTACTTCCCTAATAAATCCCATAACCATGAGTATTGACTGTGACTCCTGTGTGGCCATTGCAATGATTTATCGAACTCAGCAGAGAAGTAGAGAGTGCCATGGGAGGGACGGTTGCTGTCAGAGTTGGTAAAGATGTGGAGAGAGGAGGCATATCTGACCTCTGCCTCATAGGAATCAGCCTTGGGCTGTTGATCTTGATTCTCCTTCCACGTTGTGAAGTTGGAGGAGGTCAGACAACGCCCCCACGCCGTTTTAACACTATCCTTAAAACCTTGGTAGACAGACAATATAGTTCAGTAATATTCGATTGTTGTTATTGTTGTTACTGCCCTCGAGTTGTCCCTCGACTCATGGTGACCTCATGCACAATGGGATCAGATCGTTGACATCCATAGGGTTTTTGTCAGCTGATTTTCAGAAGTAGATCGCCAGACCTTTCTTAGAGTTAGCTATTTTTACATGGAGTTTTGTTTTTGTTTTTTAACGACAAAATTTCCAACTCAAGTAAACCATGGCCATGGCATAAGATTCTTTTTTCTTCCAGAACCTTAACCAAACCAGGACTGTTTTCCTAGCGTCAAGGGACCTTCAGTATAAGCAACATAGCTCCAGAGGAAATAACCTTTCCGGCATTAAGTTAAAAATCTAAAAATACAGCAATGGTGGTATGCTACACTCCCATTTGAAAACAGCTTTGCTCTTTCCCTGTTTTTCCAGAAATTCCTTTTTTCTTAAATTTGGGTGGATAGCAGTGTGAGAAGCTGGAATCTAGAGGAATAATACCGACCTGGATTTCTAGCTCTGAGAAGAACATGCCTGCTTCCCAAGTGGCCACCCTCCCAGCCTCATGATGTCTATGGGAATAAGGGCTGCAGATATCATGGAGGCAGGACATGGCCAGTGTCCAGGCTGATAGCTGAACACTTCCTACCAACGTGTGCTAGGGAGAGCTAGCCTCTGGCATCCCCTGCAGTGGCCAAAGAAGTGAATAGCATCTGCTGCAAAGATCAATTAATTCTGATTTTTTTTGGGGGGCGGAGGGTGACAGGTTTACTCTTAAGTGAATATGGAAGTTTTAGAGAGTGAAACATTACAAGTAAAGGTAGCAGGGTGGAATAGAAAGAGCATGGATGGAATCTGACAGTCCTGACTGTAAATCTAGGCTTCTCCACTTACACTAGCAGGGTTATATGTAATTTGTCACAAAAGAGAGAAAACTCTACCTGAATAAAATTTCAAAAAAATTAATTTTTTTTGCTAATTTGAAAAATTCTGTGCACCCCAATCCATTGTAATATTTTCACCCTCTGAACCATTTTTGCATTTACTGTCTACACAAGCCATTTGGCTATTAATAGATACCCTTACATACTATTGCTATATTTATCATATTTAGTAGTTTTCCTTTTTGTATTATTGGTAAATAAGCTCAATAAAGACAGAAAAAGAAGGCTATATTTTTTCTTTTCCCGTAATTGGTAAATAAACTTAATAAAGGCAGAAAGAGAAGGCTATGTCTTAGATCTCTGTGTGTCTTCTTTAACAAGGGGAAGTTTTTCATCATTGGGACTCTTTTGACCATTACTAGATATTTAGCATCACGGATCGCAGCACTAAATACCTGTCAGTCATTGTTACCACCAAAAATGCCTTAACAAATTTCCAAAAGTCCCCATAAGGGTAGTAAAACATTTGGTGAAGAACCACTACAGTTTCTAATATACAGTAAGTGTAACAGTTACTAATATACGGTGTTTGTTTAATATACATACGTTTATCTGTTCAGCAAACGTGTTTGTTTCATTAGTTACAGTAGAAAAATTTCAGTATAAAATCCACTTTGTCAACAAAAGAGCTCAAGAAATTGACTCATTTGATACGTCATTTCAATTCTAATTCCACTTATCAATCTTTGTGTGTGAAAAGACCATTATGTCCAGGGACACATAACCCAATGAGCAAGGTAAGCATGTGCTTAGAGCATCAACAAAACATGGGCACCAGCCGTTCAAAGCAAAGACCCATAGACACCAAGCAGACAGGACACAAGGAAAAGTGAGGGCTGCAGTGGAAGGCAACTGTCAGGGCACTAAAGGAAATTGATACCAGCGCCAGTGTGTGAGAATGTGCTGACTGGAAATAAAGTTCACATAGGGTCATGAGGGCACCCACGTACAAGTTTGTTTAAGCTATGAGGCCCCTACCACTTAAACATTTTTGTTGACATCTGTCTCCTATGGTCCTCTCCCATGTAATTGAAACTCCTTATCTTGGCAGGTCTCGTGGGAATATTCTATTTCTTTCTAATAAACAAGAGGTAGGGGCCGGCTGTTGAGTCTAATTCTTGCTACATTAACCCAATATGCAACTGGATCCAACATGAACAGTTGCTGGGCAAGAACGGATTATATTAATACATAACAGGTCTCTGATCCATTTTGAAAGACCCATCTTGTACATCCACATCTGCTGATCCAGCAACTCCAGCTAGGAGGGCCAGCAATGCTCTTTGCCATGATACCAACACAAGGGTATGCTCTTGCTCACATCCTGGTAAAAAAACAATGGGAACTCCAGTCCCAGAAGACGTGCAAAAGTGAGGGAACTTGAATAAGCCCACTATTGCAACGACTCAATCAAGTTACTTTTTATTTGTATAACATTTACATACAGACTTATGTCCTAAGTTTTGTAAACAATAATATTTATAACTTTAACTTTAAAATATTTTTGGCATACACATGGATGTAATCTAGTATACATTTAATATAATACTAACATGGGTAATTAACACAATGCAAACATCCAAAAAATACTGGAAATATTAATATTTATCTAACATAAAAAGTTTTAATTTACGTATCAAGTGAGTCTTTTTCATTGTCTGTTGTGCAGGACATAGTGCTTGATATTACTCTATCTATGCTAATAAGGAGGTATTAGGTGCATTAAGAGAATACAAAGTTCAGTATTTATTTATCATACAGAATATGTTTCTGTTTTGCAACAATGAGTGTGTTTCTAAATTCATCTTCCAAGAAAGCAACAAAGAGTGTTTATCAGAACACTGCATTTATATATTTTATTAGAATATTTACATATCTCTGTTTAAGGAAATTAAACAAATCTTCAAGGAAATAAATGAATATTTAGATAGTAAAAATTATATAAATGTATTTTATTTTCCATGTCCCTTCAGACTGACTTTTTTTTTAAGAAATTGATTGATATTGTTGTGACTCACAAAACAAACTTGCTCATCAAGGAGTAGTGCTATTGTTATATCAATTATGTACGTATCTCTGAATATGGGAGTTGAACAATTTCACAAAGAAATAAAATGTAAATTTTATAAATTTTGTATACAATAACAATTATATTTTCTTTTTCATTTTGGAATGATTGAGTATAACTTCACATTAAATTCTCTCTCACTGACCACTTAAGAACATGCCAGTGGCACTATAATCATGTGACTCGGAACATATCTGGTCCTGTCCTGCACAAAGCGAACCAAAGCGCATCTTCAAATTGAGCATACCCTTGTATTTGTATCATGCTCTTTGCAATCACTCTCCTCCCATTGAGTATCAGCAGTTCAATGAACTGTGAAGATACAGCATTAAAGGACGGAAAGTGGGTGCTCAAGTTTTTAAGTATTACTTCAAGACAAAATACACTCATGGAGATCTGTGAAGGGTCCATCAACAAACATCATACAACGAATTAATGAAATTATTTCTGACTGCCTTGTATTATTTCTTTTGACTATCTCAGACCTGAAGAACAAAAGTACATGTTCCAAATCAATTTTTTTACTTACTAATTTTCAAAGATAAATGTTTGTGTTAACGTCCAAATTTGAATGCAAATTTTATTTTATAAGTTATACTTGTTTTATACATTTTATTTATTTTCAATTATTCAAATTTATTTGCTATGGTAGAACCAAATTTAAAAAGTGACAATTTTATATCCAGGTAAAATGAAACAGCAACAACTAAGTGGAGCACAAAAATGAAAGCTGGCAGAAGATAAAAAGAAAAGGATTTGTGAATCCCTAAAGACAATTCCAAAATTAACTTCCTTTTTTAAAACGTAATGAGTCAGAAGAGACTTCTTCCACTGAACGCTAGAGTTTAATCGTACTAGTACTGCTAGTGCTGAAGTTACTGACAGCAGTATGAATATAACAGAATTTGTTTCAAATTCTGCATCCATTCCTTGTGGTAGTAAAAATATTAATAATGGTGTAGAAAGTGAAACTATTTTAAAATCTGAAATCGTCACATCTGCAGACCCCATGAAAAACAGAAATACAGATCCTGCTTTGTGGATTAAGTTTTCGTCTACTGATGTAAGTCATTGCAGCAGAAGAGGGTCAACTGATTGTCAGCATCACAGTGGACCATCTGAAAATTTATGTCAAAAATTTCTGGATGGTAAACAAACAAGATTCTGTAGCCAGAATATATTTCTAGGGTGCAAAGCTAATGGTGAAAATTATAAGAGGGAGTGGCTATTGTATTCTCCATCGGTTGGCTCTGTATATTGTTTTGTTTGCAAACTATTCAGTCCTAAATCATTCAATTCTCAATTTGCTACGGATGGATTTAGTGATTGGTGCAACTTGAATATGATTGATAAACATGAAAACAGTTCAATTGACAGAGATTGTATGTTGTACTTAAACCGAAGGCATGGTTTTGCTTAACTCATAAACTGGAAACACAAATTAATGAAGAATGTCAGTATTGGAAAGCAGTTCTGCAGTGCATTGTTGCTGTCATTAGAACAATTGCTGAACGTGGACTATCTTTTTAAGGAAGAAATGAAGTGTCTGAGTTTTCACAAAATGGAAAATTTTGGAGTTTACTTGAACTTGTTACCCAGTGTGATCCGTTTTTAGCAGGTCACATCTCAAAATATGGTACACAGGAAAGGCAACCCATTGTGTATGTCTAAAACAACATGTGAAGAATTAATAAACGTAGTAAGTGATAAAGTTCAATCAACTATTTTCAGTGAAATAAGTATAGCTTGATATTTCAGTTTGTCTGTAGGTTCCACTCCTGATCTTTCTCTTACAGATCAGCTAAGTATTGTTATAAGATACATACCTCCAACAGATGGAAAACCTGTTGAGTGATTTATCACATTTACTAGCTTTAAAAATCATACTGATGAAGAAGTTGCAAATCATGTACTTCAGTATTTATGTGAAGTTTGCAAAATTGATTTTTCTAAGTGCAAAGGCAAGTCCTATGACAATGCTGAGGGGCCAGAGAGAGGTATACCTGCAAGCATGGCAGAGAAGAGGCTGTCCTGATAGAAGAACTGTATCCTAAGCATTCCTGAACCTGAATTGTAACCTCTTACTTCCCTAAAAAACCCCATAATCGTGAGTATGGTCTGTGGGTTTTGTGTGGCCATTGCAACGAATCATTAAACCCAGCAGAGAAGTAAAGAGTGCCGTGGAACGGACAGTTGGTGTCAGAATTGGTAAAAAGGTTGGAGAGAGGAGGTATGTCTGACCTCCACCTCATAGGAATCAGCCTTGATCTGGAGTCTCCTTCTCCCTTGGGAACTTAGAAGTCAGATGCCTCCGCGAAGCCATTTTTACAAATGTAAATGAATTAAACACTGCCACTCCATTTTTGTTGTTGTTGTTATTAGGTGCTGTCGGGTCAGTTCTGACTCATAGTGACCTTATGTATGACAGAATGAAACACTGCCCAGTCCTGCACCAGCCTCACAACTGTTGCTATAGTACGCCATTTTCACAAAGGTGGATAAAGATAAACCAAGCAAAGACTAACCTTAATCAGACAAAGTAGACTTTAAGACAAGGAGTATTGCCCAAGACAAAATAGCAACATTTCATAGTAATAAAAGATCAATTCAATAAAAAGACTTAACAATCATAAATGTGCATATACCTAATTACATACCTTCTAAATATAAGAAGCAAAAGTTGACAGAACCCAAACAAAATATAGATAAACGTACAGTCGTAGGTAGGTATTTTAACACATCATTCTCAGAAAAGATACAAGGAAATTTGAGTAATGCTATTAATTGATTTAGCCCAATTGAAATTTAACAGTACGTATTTGTAGCAACTGCAGAATACACATTCTTTTTAAGTTTACATTGAACATTCACAAAAATAGACCATATGCTGGACCATAGCAAGTGTCAATAAATTTCTAAGGATTGAAAAAATAAAGATTGTATTATCCTTGTAGGTCTTCTTGTCACACCGTTTCCTGAAGTTTAGCTTGGGGTAATAGCATGCCATTGCTTTATAAAAGTCTTAGTCTTTTTACTAACCTAAATAGCCTACACACCATGCTTTTCTGAATTAGTGAGATTTTTGCTCTAAACATTATTTTGAAATAGAGGGAAGCAGTATTGTGTAATGTTTCAAAGAACAGGATCTGGCATTAGACTACCTAGCACTGCGTTTTACCAACTATGAGAATTTACAGAACTCAAACTTTTTTTGTCTCTGCTGCTTCCTCTATAAAATGGGAAAGATAATAATAGTATCTTCCTCATAGTGTTTTGGTGAGATAAGATGAGTTAGTACACATAAAGCATAAAGCAAAGAGTCAGCAAATAGTGAGCACACAACAGGTGTTGTTATTGTCATTATTATTGTTATTACTAGACAAAAATAGACAGGTTAAATGCTTATTAGTTCAATTAGAAGCCTAGATACACTGCATTTACTATTCCTATATGAAAAACACACTTCCATGTTTGCTTTAGACAAGACTATTTCTAAAGCCACCTAAGAGCAGCAATTGGAAACCATTTAACAGACTAATGAGAACATGTTGTATAACAAAACCAAGAACTAATTCAAATCATTATAATCAGAAAAGTAACCAACCATATGGCATAAATGGTTAAATTTAATTGGACTCTGTTTATATAAAATCATATATTATTATGGTGGTTTTTTAATTAAATAGGTACCATTTAGAATAATCTTTAACTGAATCATATCTGTGTTGGAAAGAGAAAGAATATGAGACAACTGTTCTTTTTTCTGCAAAAACTGAAAAAAAAATATGGCACCAATAAGTATAACATTCCACTTGGGTGTTTGACAACTTTCCTTTTTTTTTCTCAATTCAATTTTTCCCCAAATTTTATTTATTTTGTTTTTGTTGTTGAGAATATACACAGCAAAACATACACTAATTCAGCAGTTCCTACGTGTATAATCTAGTGACATTGATTACATTTTTCAAGTTGTGCAACCATTCTCACCCTTCTTTTCCGAGTTGTTACTCCCTCATTAACATAAACTCACTGCCCCCCCTAAGGTTCCTATCTATTCTTTTGAGTTGTTGTTGTTTGACAACTTTTTAACATTCATCAAGAATTTACATAAATGGTATGTTAAATACCTCCCTGTAACTAGTAGTTATTGAACAATTTTATGTGCATGGCTCCTAATGTATATTTTCTAATTTTACTCTCTCAGCGCATTTTTAAAGCTGAAACTTGCTCATTCTTAGTGTCTTCACTTAAATGTCACTTCAGAGAAGCCTTGTTTGACCACCTTATCTTAGAAATTTGTTTTATCATCACAGTTACCATTTGTATCACACACACACAGTTTATTACCTACTAGACTGCAAGACTATAATTTTCACAAGGTTGTTGTTGTTGTTAGGTGCTGGCAAGTTGGTTCCAACTCATAGTGACCCCATGTACAACAGAACGAACCCCTGCCTGGTCCTGCACCATCCTCACAATCCTTGCCATGCTTGAGCCCATTGTTGCAGCCACTGTGTTAATCCATCTCATTGAGAGTCTTCCTCTTTTTCGCTGAACCTCCACTGTACCGAGTATAATGTCCTTCTCCAGGGACTGGTCCCTTCTGATAACATATCCAAAGTACATGAGACAAAGTCTCACCATCCTTGCTTCTAAGAAGCATTCTGGCTGTACTTCTTCCAAGACAGATTTGTTCATTCTTCTGGCAGTCCATGGTATATTAAATATTCTTCACTAACACCCTAATTCAAAGGTGTCAGTTCTCTGGTCTTCCTTATTCTTTGCCCAGCTTTCACATGCATGTGAGGTGATTGAAAATACCATGGCTTAGGTCAGGTGCACCTTAGTCTTCAAAGTGACATCCTTGATTTTCAACACTTTAAAGAGGTCTTCTGCAGCAGATTTGCCCAATGGAATACGTCACCTGATTCCTTGACTGCTGCTTCCATGGGTGTTGATTGTGGAGCCAAGTAAAATGAAATCCTTAACAACTTCAATACTTTCTCCGTTTATCATGATGTTGCTTACTGGTCAAGTTGTGGGAATTTTTGTTTTCTTTATGTTGAGACACAGTCCATACTGAAGGCTGTAGTCTTTGATCTTCATCAGTAAGTACTTTAAGTCTTCTTCACTTTCAGCAAGCAAGGTTGTGTCATCTGCATATCACATGTTGCTAATGCGTCTTCCTCCAGTCATGATGCCCTGCTCTTCTTCATATAGTTCAACTTCTATTTATTATTTGCTCAGCATACAGATTGAATAAGTATAATGAGAGAATACAATGCTGACACACACCTTTCCTGATTTTACACCATGTAGTATCCCCTTGTTCTGTTCAAATGACTGCCTCTTGGTCTATGTACAGGTTCTTCATGAGCACAATTAAACGTTTTAGAATTCCCATTCTTTGCAATGTTATCCATAATTTTTTATGATCCGCACAGTCGAATGCCTCTGCATAGTCAATAAAACACAGGTAAACATCTTTCCGGTATTCTCTACTTTCAGCCAAGATCCTTCAGCAATGATGTCCCTCGTTACACGTCCTCTTCTGAATCCAGCTTGAACTTCTCGCAGTTCCCTGTCGATGTACTGCTGCAACCGCTTTTGAATGATCTTCAGCAAAATTTTACTTGCATGTGATATCAATGTTATTGTTTGATAATTTCTGTATTCTGTTGGATCACCTTTCTTTGGAATGGGTACAAATATGGATCTCTTCCAGTCAGTTGGCCAGGAAGCTGTCTTCCAAATTTCTTGACACAGACAAGTGAGCACCTCCAGCACTGCATCCATTTGTTGAAACATCTCAATTGGTATTTCATCAATTCCTGGGGCCTTGTTTTTCACCAATGCCTTCAGTGCAACTTGGACTTCTTTTTTCAATACCATTGGTTCTTGATCATATGCTACCTCCTGAAATGGTTAGAGGTCGATCAATTCTTTTTGGTACAATGACTCCTTCCATCTTCCTTTGATGCTTCCTGTGTTGTTCACAAGGGTAGCGACATATGTATTTTATTCACTGTATATATATTCATCAATATATTCCTAGCACCTAACATAGTTTCTGATATATGTAGGGTTGTCAATAAATAGTTGTTGGGTAAATGAATGAATGATTTGTTGAGTTAGTGTAGATATTATTCTTACCCACATTATGTAGTTGGGAAAACAGATGATCAATATGTCATTTAGGATTTTTTTATTACAAGCATCAGAAATGAACTCTGACTAACTTAAGCAAAAAAGAGAAATTATTGTACAGATGCGGAGTAGCTCACAGAATGGATGTAAGTCTGTAGAACTAGAATGGAATCAGAACGAAAAATGTTGGAAGCATCGTTTACCATTTGTCTAGGTTCCACCAGTGGAGTGAATAAATCTTTTCTTATGTATCCCTTGGATCAAAATTCAAACTGTTGCTGGAAGAGGAAGGAGTATCTCTGAAGTTGTGATGCGAGGACAACATGATTAAACCATAGACACAAGAATGAGCAAAATAGAGGGCTCGTGTCCTGGCACAGCAATTTTCTAACCCTGGTGGTGTAGGGGTTCAGAGTTCGGCTGCTGGCCAAAAGGTTGGCAGTTCAAATCCACCAGGTGCTCCTTGGAAACCCTATGGGGCAGTTCTACTCTGTCCTATAGGGTCACTATGAGTCAGAATCAACTCGATGGCAATGGTATAATTTCAAGATTTGTGTTGTACAGTCTTGTGGGTTTTGACAAATGCATAATATTATGTGTCCCCCATTACAATCTCATACAGAAGAGTTTCGTTGCCCTAAAAACACCCTGTGTTCCTCCTATTCATCTCTCTCCTCTTCCCCTGAACCCGTGGCTACCATTGATCTTTTTTATTGTGTTTATAGCTTTGCCTTTCCCAGAATGTCATATAGTTAGAATCATGCAGTATGTAGCTTTTTCAGACTGGCTTCTTTCACTTAGCAATATGCATTTAAGGTTCTTCCATGTCTTTTCTTAGCTTGATAGCTCATTTCTTCCTATCACTGAATAATATTCCATCAAATGGATGTGCCACAGTGTACCATTGTGTGGATGTACCACAAATTGCTAGTCTCATAGTGTAACTGATAGGAAGTCTGTTTTCATTGTTGTATTTGTTACTCTGTAGGAAATGTGTCTTTTTTTCTCTGTCAGCTTTTAATATTTTTTTTTCTTTAATACTGGTTTTCACAAATTTGATTTTAATTTGTCTAGGTGTGCTTTTCCTTATGTTTCCTCTGCTTGGCATTTATTGAGATTCTTGAAGCTGCGCGTTTATCGTTTACATCAAATTTGGGAAAATTTCAGCCAGTATTTCCTCAGATATGTTGTCTTTTTATTTTTTTCTGGGGCTCCAAATATAGTCATGGTAGGCCAGTTGGTTGTATGGGGTTGATCAGAGGAATGACATATTGCAAAAATAGTAGTTAGTGTGTTCTAGGCTCTATTATAATTACTTTATGTATATTAATTATTTCAATATTCACAACAACCCTATGAGAACTTCCCTCATTTTGCATAGAGAGAACAGAGTCACAGAAAGTTTAACTGATCACAAAGCTAATAAACACTGCAGGTAACATTGAAACTGAGGCAATTAGGTATCAGAGCAAATGTTTCTAGACACTATTATATGCTACATGTAAGAACCTTTTGTATGTTAATACTTACATATGTAGTTTAATAAACATTCATTTTCATTTTTCCATTTAAATGAATATTAAATGAAAATACATTTATCAAACTAGCATAAGACTATAATGTAGATATATTTTAACTTAGAATGAGGCTAAGGGGAAAATGATTTAAATTAAAGAAGAAATGTAGAATAAATAATAACATAGATGGTACACAGATGTAACAGATGCTATTGGCATACCACCCATTTACCCAATGCTCACAGTTCCTGCAGAATTTGATGGTGTCTTTTCAAACTCTTGCAACTCTCCACTTGAGGACTTTCTCTGGTTAGAAGAGTGTTCTTAGCTCATGTATGGAGCAGGCTAAAAGCACCAGGGAGTTAAAGCCCCCATGAGCAGCCCACAACTAATAACTGATAGCTGTTGTACATAAATATCTCAACTGTCTTTCTCCTCAGCCAGGATAACTCTGAGGCATGTAATATACCATCTCCCAGAAGTCTCCAGGAGGGATGGGCTCCAGTGGCCACATCAATAACTTGTTTATTCAACCATCCTGTGTTTGTTTCCTTCCTTTTCCTATCTTATTTCTCCACTCCCCTTCTATGCTTCCTGGGATCACTTTCCAAATAAACTACTCGCACCTAAATCCTCCTAAGGATCTACTTCTGGGGGAAACCAACCCAAGACAGTAAATATAGCAAAAAATCATGATGGTGGTATGCAAATGCATGAAAATTAGGAAATACTGTAATAATAAAAATGACCTTGAAAGATTTAATTAACCTTAATAATAGAAAGATAAACAGATATAATATTTATATATGTGCCAAATGTTCTTGTTGGTATACATTAACTGGTGACATACAACAAGGTTAAGTTGACTTGACTCAAGATAATTTATCGAGTGGCTATCTTCTATTTGTACTCGGTAACCCTCATGCTATGGTCAATAAATTCCTTTACACTTTGATCTGATCAGTTTCTATTGCTCTTCTCCCTTCTACTTTCTCACGTGATTGCTTCTTGCTTCCTTTCCCTTAAACCACTGTGAATCAGGAAAAGCGGTTCTCATTTTTGTTATTTTTCACTGCTGCTTTCACGTTATTGTTGCACTAACTTCTACCTTGGTGCTCTATAATCTTCCCTCCTTTGAGTCCAGGATGTCAAATTATTGTCTTCTTTCTAGCTTTGTCACTGTTATCTACCAAGTTCTGAGTAACTCCTCCACATTCCTGAAGAGTTTTAATTTTGTAAATGGAAAAGTTTCAAACTTGTGTCAGACATAAGAATGACGGGGCCAACATGCATTCCCAGGAAGCAGAAGGCCAGAATGTAAACCATTGTAAACCATTGGTTCATGGGAAGGACGTGTCAAGATATAAATAGTTTGTTTGGGGTGGGTGGGGGAGAATGCATTCCTGACTGCAATCACGCATAACTTGCTGGTGCCACTTACTGAGGTGATAACTCACTTTATCCTAGCCAAATGGCCAACCTTTACATTTCAAGGGACTTCAGGCTGAAGCTGATCTCATCTATAATCAATCATTAACCCTATACCTTTCCTTTGTTTTCTACGTATATAGACCTCTCTCTCCTTTTGAACAATGGAGTGATTTATATTTTTACTTAGTGCTGACCAGCTCGAGCTGTATTATTCCTCAATAAAATTTCTTTTCTTTCACTCCTATCAGAGTATGAGATTTCCTTCTCTGACATTTCTGTATTTTGATAGGATGACCACATCCTCCTTGAAAGCTCTTTCCACACTTGGAATCTATGAAACTGAATTTCTTTGTTTTTCACCTCACACCTTTGTTCATTCTCAATTCTTTGTTGCCCCTGTTCCTCCAACCCCTTAAAGGCGGGTGTTTTTCAAGGTTCTTACCTGAGTCTTTTGCTCTGCCCTCTCTCTTCCTGATGACTTTCACATTTTAAAATAATACTATTTTTACAGATTTGTGCTTGAGGAAGATTAATCTAGGGGTGTTTGTAGGACATATAAAAGTTTATTGCATCCTTCCTATCTCTACTAATTTATTCCCCACACTGCCTCCTGAATAATCCTCATAAAACATAGCCCTAGTCAGTTTAACAACCTTTTTAAAAGTCTTCAATAATTCTTCATTATATAATATACATAACATAGGTCCAATTATAAATGGATACCAATAGAGACCAGTGACACTGGCATGTAAGATTGTGCATGCTGTGTAACCACAAAAACTTAGTCTTATGTGTTGCAGGGAAGATAATCATTCATTCATTAATTTATTTGACTCAATTAATATTTTTTTAGTTCTCTCTATGGAGCCCTGGTGGTGCTGTGGTTAAGCCTTCAGCTGCTAGCCAAAAGGTCGGTAGTTTGAATCCACCAACTACTCCTTGGAAACCCTATGGGGCAGTTATACTCTGTCCTATAGGATCACTGTAAGTCGGAATCAACTTGACGGTAATGGGTTTGTTTTTTGTTTTGTTTTGTTTTTTGTTTTATTTTATGTTCCAGGCTCTATTCTAAGTGTTGGAAATACATTGTTGCTATTGTTAGCTGCCATCAAGTTGGCCCCCAGATCATGATGACCCTGTGCACAATGGAACAAAATGCTGCCCAGTACTGCACCATTCCCATAATTGGTTGCAGACTGGAACATTGTCATCTATACGTGTATTAATTTCATAGGGCTGCTGTAGCAAAATACCACGAACTGGGTGGCTTAGATCAGCAGGAATTTATTCTTTCACAGTTCTAGAGGGGAGAAGTCCAAAAACAGGGTGTCAGCAGGGCCACACTCCTCTGAAGGCTCTGGGGAGAATTATTCTTTGCCTCTTCTAGCTTCTGGTGATTTCAGACATTTCTTAGCTTGTGGCTGTGTAACTCCAATCTCTTCTTCCATCTTTATATGGCCTTCTCTTCTCTGTGTCTTTTCCTCTTCAGTCTTTTCTAAGGACACTTGTCATGGGACTTAGGGCCTACCTGGATAATCCATGAATATCTCATCTCAAGGTTCTTAACTTAGTTTATGTCTGCAAAGATCCTTTTTTTCCAAATGAGCTCACTTTCACAGGTTCTGAGGGGTTAGGAACATGGACCTATCTTTTTTGGGGCAATCATTCAACCTACTACACATGGTTAAAGACAAATGTTCCAGCTTTCTTACATAGATCAGATATGCTAATGTTTAAAAGGAAAGAACTTTGTGAAATGTAATACTGCCTGGGGGGAGTTTTGGAAACTTGGGTGGGGAGTGGGGTTTACAATGATTAGGGGAACTACTGGCAGAATGGGCAAGGGCCTGGAATGCTTGTTGACTTGCAATATGTGGGAAACTTTTGCATAAAGAACAACTGCCTCATATTCTATACATACTTTCCAAAGCCCTGTACAACTTGCGTATGTCCCCCAAGACATTCATGTAGGTGAATAAACTGTTTATGATTACCTGGGTCACAGTTTACAAATAGACAGGAGATTATATCATCTGTGAATTTTATTTCCAGAGAGTGAAAGAGACATTACAAAGTATTTATTATATTTGTTGAGTCTGGTAGACCCAACTCATAGAGAAAAAAATTTCCTAAGACATTTTTCTCAAATCGTTTAAGTAAAAATTCCAGTTAATAGGATGTTATCAGCATTTCCTAAAGTAATTCCAATTTTCAGTTTTCCCATGAATGATGCATATTTAGAACCATTATAGTTCAAGGCAGTGTCTTGGAGAGTTGTCTAGAGCTCCTGGGGTAGGAACCAGAATACTGTTTGGTAAGATCTCTTTTCCACAGTCCTGTTCAGTGGCGTTGGATGTGAGACCCAACCTCTCTGAAACTTAATTTTCTTATCTTACAAATAGGAATGTTATACATCAAGGGGTTGTTGTCAGAAAAATAAATACTCAAGTAAACAAATTATGAAAGTATTGGTGTTAGGTGCCGTCGACTCAGTTCTGAGTCATAGTGACCTTATGTACAACAGAACGAAACACTGCCGAGTCCTGCACCATCTCACAATTGTTGCTCAGTATGAGTCCATTGTTGCAGCCACTGTGTCAGTCTGTCTTATTGAGGGTCTTCCTCTTTTCACTGACCCTCTGCTTTACCAAGCATGATATCCTTCTCCAGGGACTGGGCCCTTCTGATAACATGTCCAAAGACTATAAGACAGTCTCACTATCTGTCCTTCTAAGGAGAATTCTGGCAGTACTTCTTTCAGGACAGATTTGTTCATTCTTCTGGCAGGCCATGGTATATCCAATTTTCTTCATCAACACCATAATTCAAAGTCATCAATTCTTCTTCAGTCTTCCTTATTCATTGTCCAGCTTCTGCATGCATGTGAGGTGATTGAAAATATCATGGCTTGGGTCAGGTGCACCTTAGTCCTCGAAATGGCATCTTTGCTTTTGAACTCTTTAAAGAGGTCGTTTGCAGCAGATTTGCCCAATGCAATATGTCATCTGATTCCTTGGCTGCTACTTCCATGGATGTTGATTGTGGATCCAAGTAAAATGAAATCCTTGACAACTTCAATATTTTCTCCATTTATCGTGATGTTGCTTATTGGTCCAGTTGTTTTCTTTACATTGAAGTGTAATCATACTGAAGGCTTTGATCTTCATCAGTAAGAGGTTCAAGTCCTCTTCTCTTTCAGCAAGTAAGATTGTGTCATTTGCCTATCGCAGGTTGTTAATGAGTTTTCTTCCAGTCCTGATGCCGCGTTCTTCTTCATATAGTCCAGCTTCTTAGATTATTTGCTCAGTATACAGATTGAATAAGTATGATGAAAAGATGCAACACTGACACATACCTTTCCTGACTTTACACCACGCAGTAGCCCCTTTTTCTGTTCAAATGACTGCCTTTTTTTCTATGTACAGGTTCTGCATGAGCACAATTAGGTGTTAATACTTAAATACTGATTGCATACTGAAAAGTAGGAACCTTGTGAACAGAGGTAAGGTCACCAAGGTTGATATGTTTCTCTGTTCCACTGCCTACCAGCAAAGGCATTTGGAGATAAGAAAGTGGGAGAGGATAATTATCCACACTTCAGACCAGCTTCTCTGGTGGTGCTCTTATAATTAACTCCATTAATGGTAGGCTATGATCTATGTTTTTAGTGTTTGTTCTCCTGTTCTCTGATTGAGTGTCAAAGCAATACCTTTTGAAAGAATTGGAAGGAGAATACAAGGGAATGAACTCTGAAATATACAACTGGTATAGAGTGGGTGTTCCTGAGTAGTACAAATGTTTAACATACTTGACTGCTAACCAAAAGGTTGGAGGTTTGAGTCCACCCATAGGCACCTTGGAAGAAAGTCCTGATGATTAACTTCTAAAAAATCAGCCATTCAACCCTATGGAGTACAGTTCTACTCTGACACACATAGGGTGGCCATAAGTGTCAGTCAGCTTGAAGGCAGCTGGTGCATAGTGGCTGTCATGGATTGAATTGTGTCCCCCCAAAAATGTGTGTATCAATTTGGCTAGGGCATGATTCCCAGTGTTGTGTGGTTGTCCTCCATTTTGTGATTGTAATTTTACATTAAAGAGGATTGGGGTGGGATGGTAACACCACCCTAACCCAGGTCACATCCCTGATCCAGTGTGAAGGGAGTTTCCCTGGGGTGTGGAAGAAAGTGGAGAGTGGGGGACTTCATACCACCAGGAGAGAAGCACCGGGAGCAGAGTGCATCCTTTGGACCCAAAGTTCCTGCACAGAGAAGCTCCTGGTCCGCTGGAAGACTGATGATGACAAGGACATTTCTCAGAGCCAACTCCTTCCCCTGGAGCTGACGCCCTGAATTTGGACTTCTAGCCTACTAGACTGTGAGAAAATAAATTTCTCTTTGTGAAAGCCATCCACTTGTGGTATTTCTGTTAGAGCAGCACTAGATGACTAAAACAGTGGCCTTTAGATGGAATTCCCATTATAGCCTAAAAGACTCATATAATTCTGGCCTCTCATTATGTCCTCCCTACTCACTCCACTCTGTCCTCATTATCTTCCTTCTGGTCCTAGAAATGCCAATGATGCTATTCCCATATTTCCCTTTATACTCTCTTTCCCCAGATAATCTCATGCCTTGTACTTCATTCAGGTCTCTGATCAAGTATGCCCTCCTCACTAAGGCCTTTCTGACTTACATAAAATAGCATCCCAACCGATCATATTGCTTTACCTACCATACTTTATTTTTCATCATAGCATCTGGCGTTATATGATTATTTTATTATTTCTTTATTGCCTCTGTCTCCCACTAGAACATATGATCCACAAGGGCAGGAACACTATCTAGTTCATTACTGTGCCTAGTATAGAAACTGGCATAAAATCAGATCTTAGAGAATATTTGTTCACTGAATTAATTTCACTCCTGTTAGTCGTGTATTTTTCACCAGATCTAGACTTCCAGATTGAGACTTGGTCATGTGTTTCTTCTGCATATTTTCGCTGTGATTTAAATGATGCACTTCTCCAGGGGCAAGAAACTTGCTTTTCATTTTTGTTTTACTTTCTGAATTTCCTTTAGCTAATTAATAATATCTTCTAATAAAGATATTAAACACTTTGCCGTCAAGTGGATTCTGACTCATAGCAACCCTATAGGACAGAATAGAACTGCCCCATAGTGTTTGCAATGAGTGGCTGGTAGATTTGAACTGCCAATCTTCTAGTTAGCAGCCAAGCTCTTAACCACAAAGATATTATTTCCTTCCAAATAATTTGTTACTTGTGGCTTAAAGGACTAGTTAGAATCTTGACTACAGTGACTAAAGAGCAGCTCATTCGTGATGTCAATCCCGGAAACAAAGAACACCGAACATGATCAAGAGTAATACATTATTGTAAGGAAATTTATAGAAGATAACGAGAACATGGACTCCTTACTTACTGGTTACCTAAGGCAATTACTGGTTACTAGACTCTAAGAAAAAAGCCCTGGTGGTGCAATGGTTAAGTGCTCAGCTGCTAACCAAAAGGTTGGCTGTTTGAACCCACCAGCTGCTCTGAGGGAGAGAAGACCTGGCAATCTGCTCCCATAAAGATTACAGCCTAGAAACCCTATGGATAAGTTCTACTCTGTCCTATGGAGTTGCTATGAGTCAGAATCGACTCAACAGCATCCAACAACAACAGACTCTAAGTCTACGAGGGTAAAGATCTTTTTTCTTTCGCATTTTTTTAATTGTACTTTAGATGAGGGTTTACAGAGCAGACTAGCTTCTCATTAAACAATTAATATACATATTGTTTTGTGACGTTGGTTGCCAAGCCTATGACATGTCAACACTCTTCTCGACCTTGGATTCCCCATTACCAACTTTCCTGTCCCCTCCTGCCTTCTCATCCTTGACCCTGGGTTAGTGTGCCCATTTAGTGTCATTTTGTTTTACAGGCCTGTCTAATCTTTGGTTGAAGGGTGAACCTTAGGAGTGACTTCA
>NW_004444001.1:13516998-13518317 GCF_000243295.1 Trichechus manatus latirostris | reverse complement strand
TTTTTTTGTGAGTTAGAATTTTGTTCTACATTTTTCTCCAACTCTGTCTGGGACCCTCTATTGTGATCCCTGTCAGAGCAGTCAGTGATGGTAGCCAGGCACCATCTAGTTGTACTGGACTCAGTCTGGTGGAGGCCATGGTAGTGGTCCATTAGTCCTTTGGACTAATCTTTCCCTTGTATCTTAAGTTTTCTTCATTCTCCCTTGCTCCCAAAGGGGTGAGACCAGTAGAGTGTCTTAGACGGCTGCTGCTCACAGGCTTTTAAGACCCCAGACACTACTCACTGAAGTAGAATGTAGAACATTTTCTTTATAAACTATGTTATGCCAGTTGAGCTAGATGTCCCCCGAGACCATGGTCCCCACAGCCCTCAGCCCAGCAATTTGGTCCCTCAGGGAATTTGGATGTTTCTATGGAGCTTCCATGACCTTGCCTTGGACAAGTTGTGCTGGCTTCCCCAGTATTGTATACTCTTACCCTTCACCAAAGTTACCACTTCTGTATTGTCTATTTAGTGTTTTTCCATCCCCACCGCTACCCTCCCTCATAACCATCAATCTTCTTGTGTGTAAATCTTTTCATGAGTTTTTATAGTAGTGACCTCATACAATATTTGTCCTTTTGTGATTGATTTATTTCACTCAGCACAGGGCCCTCCAGATTCATCCGTGTTGTGAAATGCTTCGCAGATTCATCATTGTTCTTTATTGTTTTGTATCATTCCATTGTGTGTATGTACCATAGTTTGTTTATCCATTTATCTGTTGATGGGCATCCACCTTTTTGCTATTTTGAACAATGCTGCAATGAACATGGGTGTGCATTTGTCTATTTGTGTGATGGCTCTTATTTCTCTAGGATATGTTTGTAGGAGTGGGGTTGCTGGATCATATAGTATTTCTATTTCTAGCTTTCTAAGAAAGCGCCATATCATTTTCCAAAATGGTTGTACCATTTTGCATTCCCACCAGCAGTGCATAAGAGTTCCAATTTCCCTGAAGCCTCTCCAACATTTATTATTTTCTGTTTTTTTGATTCGTGCTAGTAATGTTGGGGTGAGATGGTACCTCATTGTGGTCTTGATTTGCATTTCTCTAATGCCTAGTGATTGTGAGCATTTCCTAATGTGTCTGTTAGCTGCTTGAACAACTTCTTTGGTGAAGTGTCTGTTCATATCCTTTGCCTGTTTTTTATTTGAATTATTTGTCTTTTTGTTGTAGAGGTGTTGGATTTTCCTGTAGATTTTAGAGATTAGACCTTTGTCAGATTTGTCATAGCCAATTTTTTTTTCCCAGTCTGTAGGCTCTCTTTTTACCCT
>NW_004444001.1:13466994-13515235 GCF_000243295.1 Trichechus manatus latirostris | reverse complement strand
TCTGTTTTTGTAGGTTTTGTTTTTACTGAGACTTTGTTTTTCTTCTTTATTTTGATGAGTAGGTTTGTTAACTTTCTTTGTGGTTACCTTGAAATTTACCATTATCTTCCTAGATTTGAACCAGTCTGTTATTACTTGGTATCACCTTGCCTTCCTCTCCATTAGAGGGTTCTATACCTATACCGTTTATTCCCTCTTTTATTGTTCTGATACTGTTGTCATTTACAGATTAACCTCTCTGGTTCCCGGTTGCAATTCTTTTGGTTTTGCATAGTCCTTAAGCACTCATTTCCTAGGTTGGCATTGGGCTAGTGTCCTGTATTCAGCCTCTTGTCTGATGTTGTTTGTTCTCAGATCAAAGGACTCCCTTTAATAAGTCTTGTAAGTTGGGTTTGGTTTTTACATAGTCCCTTATCTGGGAATGACCTAATTTCACCATCATATTTGAAGGAGAGTTTTGCAGGATATATTATTCTTGGCTGGCAATTCTTTTCTTTCAAGGTTTTATATATGTCATCCCATTGCCTTCTCGCCTGCGTGGTTTCTGCCAAATAATCTGAGCTTAGTCTTATTGTTTCTCCTCTGTATGTGACTTTTTGTTTTTCTTGAGCTGCTCTCAGGATTCTTTGTTTGTCTTTGGTTTTAGCGAGTGTGATTATGATATGCCTCGGTGAATTTCTTTTGGGGTCTATCCTATATGGGGTTCGTTGAGCTTCTTGGATGGTCAACTTTTCATCTTTCATGATATTGAGGAAGTTTTCTGTCAGCAATTCTTCAGTGATCCTCTCTGTGTTTTCTCCCTCTGTTCTGGAACTCCGATCACTCACAGATTTTTGCTTTTGATCGTATCCCACATAATTCTCAGGGTTTCTTCATTTTTCTTCATTCTTTTTCCTGATTTTTCCTTCGAGTTGTATCCAAGTCTTTGTCTTCAATTTCACTGATCCTATCTTCTGACATTCCAAACCTGCTCCTCAGCCCTTCTATGGCACTGTCTATTTCTGAAATCTTGTTGTTTATCTTTTAGATTTCTATTTGTTATTTTTGTATGTTTTCTAGTTGTGAATTTATTTTGGCATTTTATTCCTGTATTATTTTCTTGAATTCTTCCATTTTTTGGTCTGTACTTTCCATGAATTTGTCTGCCTTTTCCATGAATTTGTCTATTTTTTCCTCATTTTTGTATGCTTTTTGCTTCAACTCTTGGATAACTCAATATTAGAGATTTGAATTCCCTATCATTTGGGTCTAGTGCCTTTTCTTCTACTGGAAGGTCATCTGGTGTTTTATTTTGGATGCCTCCTGGAACCATCCTGTTCTGTTTTTGTAAATGTTTTGATATTGTCTGCTGTCTTCGGTGCATTCAGTGGTTATTTTCCTTGTTTATTCATTGCAGATTTGTTTGTTTTGTCCTGCTTCTTTGTTTTATTTGGTTATGTCTGAGCAGGCAGGCTGTGCGTTCTTTGTTGTTTGCTTATCTGTGGGCACGATACTTTCCACCTCCTTCTCCAATGGGCAGGGTCAGTCACTCAGGTATGGTACAGCAGGGCAGGTCCAGCTGAAGGGGAGTTGCTGGGATGGGTTGTTTATGGCATGTACCAGGGCTGACAGTGCAGACTGGGAATCAGTGCATGGCAGGTTCTAGTTGGCTGTGCCTGTGCTGCTTGGAAGTGTGATGTTCAGTGTACAGTGCAGGTAGGCAGGAAGGAGGGGGTATATTGTGATGTGTGGAGGTAAGATGGGTATGAGAGAGAGGAGAGAGGAACAGGAGACAAAAACATACACACAAACAAAAAAGAGTGCTAAGGGAACTTGCTATTGGAGTGAAGAGATGAGAGACTGAGAAATGAGAAAAAAAAAAAGAAAAAGGGTAAAAGAAAAAAATGACTAAATCGAGAAACTGGAAATGAAGAAAGATAAAAAGGGAATCAGAGAGAGAAGAAAACAAAACAGAGAAACAAAAAAAAAAAGAACAAGAAAAAAGAAATACCCCCAGGGATGTCCCTGTGCGTCTGTGCAGAATAAGGGAGTAGCTTCCAAGCCGCGTGGTACTGCCTGGCTAGAAGGGGCTCCCAAGCCAAGAAAAGAAAAAGAAAACAAACAAACAAAAAAGCCCTGGAGGCCCTACCAGCGTGGCAGCACTGGCCGGGAAGCAGTTTCAGTCAAGTGGTGTTTCGTAGCCTTTCAGGAAGAAGCAAAGATGGTGCATGGAGCCAGGTATTTGAGAGAAAGGAGCGGGTGGTGGTGAGAGATAAGGAAGAAATCTAAAGAAGTCAATAAAAGCAACACCAGCAGCCAACAAAAGGCACTCAGGGAGCCAGCCAGTGTGGGTGGGTAGAATCCAAGTGACGCCGGGGTGCTTCCTGGCCAAGAGACTGTGGCTGCAGGAAGCAGAGGAGACTAAGTGGGGGTGAAGAAGGGTGGGGGGTTGGAAAGACTATCTTGCTGGTTACTGGTTGTTCTGTCTCCTGCTGGAAGCTCCATGAAGCTGCTTTCTCATACCCCCTGTTGGCTGACCTCCGATAGGAGTCCAAGATGGCAGATCTGTGCTGCGGTAGCTGATAGGGGACCTCTGTATGTATCTCTCCTCACTTGCTGTTCTCAGTCAGTTTCTTATTCCATTTGGTGCTTGGCTGAGTTCTTTATTTCTTCATTTGATGCATAGGGTTTCAGGATTGATGTGTGACTCTGTTTGACTTAGTTTTTCTGATCTTTGCTGTGGAGGGGCAGTGTGGTGCTTCTGACTATAGTGCCATGTTGCCCAGAAGTCCTGGTGAAGTCTTTTGATGAGCATAAGTGTTTAATTTTTAGAAGATCCCAGTTATCTAGCTTATCTTCTGGTTTTGTGTATTGTTAGTTATGGTTTGTATCCTGTTCATGCCATGTATTAGGGCCTCTAGGGTTGACCCTATTTTTTCTTCTATGAACTTTATACTTTTTGGTTTTATATTTAAGTCTTTGATACATTTTGTATTAGTTTTTGTGTATGATATGAGGTATGGGTCCCATTTTTTGCAGATGGATATCCAGTTTTACCACCACCATTTGTTAAAAAGACTATCTTTTCTCCATTTGATGGAACTTGGGTCTTTGTCAAAGATCAGGTGACCATAGGTGGATGAACTTACATCTGGGTTCTCAATTCTGTTCCATTGGTCAATGTATCTGTCACTGTACAAGTTCCAGGCTGTTTTGACTACTGTAGCTGTATAGTAGGTTCTGAGGTCAGGTAGTGGGGGTCCTCCTACTTTATTCTTATTCAGTAGTGGTTTACTTATCTGAAGCCTCTTCCCTTTCCATACAATGTTAGTGATTAGTTTTTCCATCTCTTTAAAGAATGCTGTTGGTATTTGGATCGAGATTGCATTGTATTTGTTGATTGCTTTGGGTAGAATTTACATTTTCACAATGTTAACTCTACCTATCCATGAGCATGGTATATTTTTCCATTTATGTAGGTATCTTTTGGTTTCTTGCAGTAGTGTTTTGTAGTTTTCTTTGTATAGGTCTTCTACATCCCCGGTCAGATTTATTCCTAAGTATTTTATGTTTTTAGGGGCTATTATAAATGCTATTGTTTTCCTGATTTCCTTTTTGTCATTCTCTTTATTGGTATAAAGGAATCCCACTGATTTTTGTATGTTTATCTTATATCCTGCTACTCTGCTGAATCATTCTATTAGTTCTAGTAGTTTTCACCATCAGGGTAAAGACCTTGTCTATCTTGCGCACCTCTGTATCTTCAGGACCTAGGACAGTGACTGGTATATAATTAGGGTTCAAAAAATGTTTTGAATAAAGCACTAAATGAAAGAAAGAAGAAATACTACTGATGGGGAGAGGGTGAAGGGGGACTCCAAAAAGTAATATGGGTAATATTTCACATGTGTGTGCTTTTCTTTCCAGGGTTTATCACAGCATTCCTAGATTCACTAATATAATCTTACAAAACCAAAAACCAAACCCATTTCAATCGAGTCGATTCCAACTCAGCAACCCTGTAAAGACAGAGTAGAACTGCCCCATAGGGTTTCTAAGGCCGTAAATCCTTACAGAAGCAGACCGCTACATCTTTATCCCTTGGAGTGGCTGGTGGATTCGAACCACAGATCTTTTGTTTAACAGTCAAGTGCTTTAACCACTGTGCAACCAGGGCTCCTTAATATAATATATATTTTATATTTAGTAAAATCTAGCTAACAATTACAACCATGGATTATTAATTGTTAGAACAACAACAGTAAAAGATGAGTCAAGTGTTGCTTTTAAAAGTTCTTTTCTCACAAAATTTTGTACTAAAACAATAAAGCATTCTTCACTTTGCAGCATGATCAGTGTAGTAGAGTTGAATGGTGACTCACAAAATATACGTCCACATCTTAATCCCAAGGGCCTGTAAATATTATTTTACATAGCAAAAGAATAAATATTACTTGCAGACAAGATATGTGATTAAGTTAAAGATCTTGAGAGGAGGAATTCATCCTGGATTACTGGGGTGGGCCCTAAATGCAAGCATGTGTACTCCTTATAAAAGAGACACACAGAGGGGAAGATACATAGACAGAAGAGGAGGAGGCAACAGTGACCAGGCAGAGTTTGGAGTGATGAGGCCACAAGCCAAAGAATGCTGGCAGCCACAAAAAGCCAGAGGAGGAAAGAAATAGATTTTCCCCTCCAGAGGGAGTATGACACTGACAACATCTTGATTTCAGACTTCTGGCTTCCAGAACAGACAGAAAATACATTTCTTTTGCTTTAAATCACCCTTGTGGTAATTTGTTACAGCAGCCACAGGAAACTAATATAATCAATTTTAGGATTGCTTTTTCAAAACATGATTGAGTGGTGATCAATTTTCCTGAGATCCTCTCCTAATTCTTTGGTATTCAAATCAATCCTTTTTGAAATTCTGATCCTGTCATTGTTGTTGATCTTCTTTTCTTCCCTGTAAGCTGTTATAGCCCTGCCATATCCTCACCGATCAATGACTTTTGCTTGGGATTTGAGCAGTTCTCCAGAAGTACTGTCAATGGGATGGAGGTGGGGTGGGGAGGAGTGACACTCACTACTAACCTTAAGTGAGGAGGGATGACTAGGTGAGGATTGTAGGGTTGCTGGTGGCACAGTAGTTAAGAGCTCGGCTGCTAGCCAAAAAGTGGGCAGTTTGAATCCACCAGCTGCTCCTTGGAAACCCTATGGGGGCAGTTCTGCTCTGTCCTATAGAGTCACTATGAATTAGAAGGCACTGGACAGCAATGGGTTTGGTTTTTTATAGGGTCACTCTGAGTCAGAATGGACTCGATGGCAATGGGTTTCAGGTTTTAATTTTATATAGTGATCCTAATGATCCACTTCTTAGTGAATATTGTCAAATTATCACCACTTTTGCTTCCCTGCCCAACTCATAAATGAATACTCAGAGGACTTGTCTGAACTCATTGTAAGGAAAGTTAATTTATAGAGATCAATGTGGGCTTCATAGAATAGTCAAGAAGAGTCTACAGGGAAATATTTGATCTGTATCCTGAAAGATGGATGGGGGTTAGATTAAGGAGAGAGGGCATTGAGGAAGGGCATTCAAGGCCTTAGATAGTTTATGATCTGAGCCACTTTCCTTGCCGGTTTTATGTGGTAGATCTCCATAAGATGCCTCACTCAGTCAAGCTATAGATAGCAGCTCATTTGGGGCTTCAGTGATGAAGATAGCAGAAGAAGCAGAAGAAGCAGTTCTGGGTAGAGTTTCCATTCCTCATTTTCACTGTTTATGCTTCTCTTTCTGAGTTCCTGGAGGGTGGCAGATGGGCACCACGTAATTACCTTTCCAGATAGGAAGTGAGAGCTACAAACACGGTTTTGATCTGTAGTTAGGCTAAGTGGCATGTACTGTTCCCTTCAGTTACTGACCTCAGCTGTGTTCTGCTACTCTGAGCAGACCCACAGGATCCCGACCTAACATAACAAACTAATCATGCAGCCTTGCATTTATCTTGTAGGCTACATTCCTGGCAAAGACTGTCAATTAAGATGATATAAACTGAATCTGGTCTCCCCGCATTTGGGCACCGCACTGGACATGGGAGTCTGAAAATCATGTCCAGGTCAATTAGATTTTCTAGATTTGTGACTTTCAACCTTCCAGTCTTGGTTTTCATCTAAACAACGATTGCACCCCCACCCCACCCTCAGATGGATCATGTGTATTCCTCGAGTAATATCTATCTTCCTACCTGGACAATAAGCTCAGTGAGGACAGGGACTCTCTGATCTGCTCTCTGCTGAATCCTCAGAATGGAGTGGGGGTATATTGCCCCCAACAGGGGCTCCCTAAACACTTGTTGAATCAATGAATAAATGAAACATGTATCATTTCATATGTCCAAAATGGCTGAGATCAAAATGGCTCAGTCATGAAACGTACGTCTTTGGCCTCTTCCACACAGAAGAACAGTGCTGTGCTTGACCTAAAAATCAGAGAATAGCCCATACTCTGACTTCACACCATTTTTTATGTCACAGACTACGTCACTACTACATCTTTGAAAATGTACTGGACATCCTCATGGATCCCTTAATGTTTTATGAATGTTTCTTTCACTGGGAAAGGTTTCTTCATCTACCTTTATTCGTTCTCCAATGCCAGAGCCTGCTGCTCTACTTCAGGTTCCTTTCCAAAAAACACACATCCAAAGTCTTTTTCAGGGCCAGTAATGCACTGTCTGCTATGAGGAGGGCATTGAATCTAGTTAGCTAGGTCTTGTACAGTCTAGACTGGGTGAAAACATTCACAGAAAATTTGTCCCTCTAGAAAATTACTGAAATGTGCCTTTAGATCTTAAGTCTTAGAAAATTAACATTATCTCAAAGGTAATCTCTGTGAACAGGTACTAATGATAAGGCAATGGGACAAAGTGTTAGGCTTTTCTTCATACCTATTTGTTTTGAGTAGGTCTGGTTCTTTCCTCAGCCCTCTGTTTGCCCAGCTGAGCTATGAAATGGGCGTGTGAGCACCACACCTTCCCACAAGGACTATAACTTTGACATCAGTAAAGCTTCATTAGCTGCTGTTTGTCTAACCAAAGAGAACACAGGTGAGCTGGAAAGTGTCTTTTAATTATCTGTCTGCCCATATGCCAGGTGCCTCTTGCCCAGCTTTCAGACTGAGATTGGCATCAAATAGACCAACCAAGCAAGAAAACATGGAACAATGGAAACAAAAGGGAGAAAAGAGTCCAAGCAAGGTTGCTGACTGAGCTGAGTTTTGGTGTGGGCACCATGTTTTTAGTGGTGTGGTACAGACACCAAGTGCTTGGAAGTCAGACAAACCCAGATTCAATCCTAGCTTTGCCACTTATCCACTGAGGATCTTTTTGCAAGTTGCTTGAATGTGTGAGACCTATTTTCAAGGTTAAAACAGGAATAATAATGTGAACCTTGTAGGGCTGTTGTAAGAATTAGAGACATGTATGGAAACCATATGCCACACTGTACCATTCAATAACTGGTAGGTATTGTTTCTGGCACTCTAGAGAGAAAAAGGACAAAGCTTGATAACTCTTGTATGTTCAGGTGGAAGAAAGTAGCCAACTACTCCCTTCCATGCTAAAAGAAATTGTCTGTTGGCAGACTAGTAGACAGATTTTGAAAATGAAATTTTCCTTCAAAAAGTAGTCCTTTGCCTTCCACACCCATCAGGTTTATTTCATTTAGTTTTATCTTTTCCTGAAACATCTTTCCTGTCATTTCAAACCTAGCTTTAGCTGAGGTTGCAGGAAACGAATTAAACAAAATAAAAAACTAAACCCGTTGCCATCGAGTCAATTCTGACTCATAGCGACCCTATAAGACAGACTAGAACTGCCCCATATGGTTTCCAAGGAGTGCCTGGTAGATTCAAACTGCCGACCTTTTGGTCAGCAGCTGTAGCTCTTAACCACTATGCCACCGGGATTTCCGGAAATGAGTTAGAAGTGAAATATAAGTTTGTGTCATCCTGATGGGTCTCCTCCGATCCCATCTCAGTCACACTGCAGGTATTGGGTTATCCCATATGTTTCATGTTCACACCAACTCTGACAATGAGCCCAAACCAGCAGAGGGATTTGTCCCCTTGCCCCTTGAGAGTTCTTCACCCCGGTCTCCAGGAGACTTCTGTGCTGTAGGAACTGGAAGAACTTATAAAATTCCCTGGAGCAGGAAGTGAAGCCATAAGAAGCCTGGGTGAAACAGGCTAGTGTGATCCTGGCCTTGAGGCAGAGCCTTGAGGGAGCTATCATGCAACGGCAGTCTAGGTAAAAGTAGGTCTTTTACAAGGCCAGGGATGGAGAACCCAAATACCTAGGGAGAGAGCTGAAAAGTAAAGGAGAAAGAGGGAGGGGGGTTTGCCACTTGTTTCTATAAGATATTGCCCCATATATTAGCAGGTAACCTGAGGCAAGTTACTTAACCTGAGTCTTATTTTCCACATCTGTAAAATGGGGATAATGAATACCTACCTCAGAAGTTTAGTATCATGATTAAATAAGATGTTGGTGGAGCATTTTGTAGATTACCCAGTACTTAACAGGTGTTCAATAATATCAGTTGACACTTCCTTTTCAGAAATCCTCTTTCACATCCGGTGGTGCACTGGAGTGGGCTCATACTGACTCACAATTGCAGATCTCTTCCTTACTCTACATTTAGCAACTTCATATTGGTAGCTTCAGTATTTACACCATGGAAATTGGCAAATGTAAGTCTGAGTTTCCTCATCTCCCTTGCTCCCAGAAAGCTTGTTATTAAAGATTTACCAGCATACCATTGCATATTTTTTCATTTAGATAATATTTTTTTATTGTGATAAATATAAATGTAATAAATCATTTCACATTTCAACCATCTTCACATGTACAGTTCAGTTACATTAATTATGTTCATCATGTTGGTCAACTATTTAGATAATATTGATTTAAAACTTTGACAATAAGTATTCCCTTTCATTTTTAAAAAAAATTTTTAGAAGAAAAAGAACTCATTTGAAATATACGTGGAAATAATTTGAATGTTTTGATTGTTTTTATTTAATTTACATTTTGATGAAAATATATTCTCATTTTCTTTTTTATAATTTTATTGTGCTTTAGGTGAAAGTTTACAGTGCAAATTACTCATTCAAAAATTTATACACAAATTGTTTTGTGACATTGGTTGCAGTCCCCACATTGTGTCAGCACTCTCCCCCTTTCCTTTTCTACCCCGAGTTCCCCATGTCCATTCATTCATTTTTCCTGTCCCTTCCTGCCTTCTCCTCTTGCTTTTGGGCAGGAGTTTCCCATTTGGTCTCCTATATTTGATTGAACTAAGAAGCACGTTTCTCATGTGTGTTATTGTTTGTTTTATAGGCCTGTCTAATCTTTGGCTGAAAGGTGGACTTCGAGAGTGACTTCAGTTCTGAGTTAGCATGGTGTCTAGGGACCATAGGCTTGGGGTTCCTCCAGTCTCTGTCAAACCAGTAAGTCTGGTCTTTTTTTAATGAATATGAATTTTGGTCTACATTTTTCTCCCGCTCTGCCTGGGACTCTCTATTGTGGTCCCTGTCAGAGCAGTCAGTCAGTGGTGGTAGGTGGGTACCATCTAGTTTTTCTGGGTTCAGGTTGGTGGAGGCTGTGGTTCATGTGATCCTTTAGTCCTTTGGACACTACTGGGTTTTGATCAGGTAATTTTGTGTCAAATAACAATGAAAAACCGAGAACTACTGAGAGTTGAACATTAACGTAACGATTAGTGTTAGTGTTCACTAGAAAAGGCATTAATGGTATTTCTTCCAGGGAAGGGCTCTCAAGCTCTAGTTTTTCTGGGTATCTCAGGAAGTCAGAAGACCACAAAGGTGAACTTCTCAAGTAGAATAAGGTTGGTGTACTCAACTTCTAATGAAACACTCAATAATCATATACACATTAAGTCCTGTACTAGATGCCAAGGGTATAATAGTAGCAAAAATAGAGTCTGTACCTTTAGACAGGCTAGCAAATCAGAATAACAATCCTGAGTGATAAGTACCATGACAAGGTTGAGACTAGGCTGCTCTAGAGCTGTGCTGTCCAATGCAGTAGCTATTAACCACGTGCAACTATTGAGTATTTGAAATGTGGCTAGTACAAATTAAGATGTGTTATAAGTGTAAAACACACACTAGATTTTGAAGACTCAGTATAAAAACATTAATGTAAGCTATGTCATTAATAATTTTATTATATTAATTATGTGTTTAAATGTTAATATTTTCAATGTAGTGGGTTAGATAAAATATATTATTAAAATTAATATTACCTGTTTCTTTCTCCTTTTTAAAATGTGGCTACTAGAGAATTTTAAATTACATGCGTGGTTTGAGTTATACTTCTATCGGACAGTGCTGCTTTAGGAGCATAGAAGGGGAACCCAACTCAGTCATAGGCAATCAAGGAAGACTTCTTGGAGAAAGTGGTGTCGATGATGAATTGTGGAAGCACTCTGGAATTATTGAGGAACAGAAAAGGTGTTCCAGAGTGAGAAAAAACACGCACAAATCAGGAAATAAGTAGTGTTTCTGTTCTAACTGGAATGTCAAAAACATATGTTCTCAGCAAGGTACATATTTTGGTTCAAATCTTCCCAAAATTTGTTGAAGGTGCTATTACTACTTTTTGGACAAAATACGCCCAAAATAAGCCATCAGGCATAGGTGCCCCAGGGTGCTCTGGAGTCATTCCATCAGGATATTGATGGGATAGGAAAGACCAGTCCCAGAATTGTGGACAAGCCTAATATGAGTTCCACTTATACAGAAAGCTACACCTGGAGTCTCCCAGACTGTGAAACAGGGTGGAAAAATGATGACGGTTGGAAAAATGGACTCTTTAGATGAAGAAAGTAAAATAAAATTTCTACTTCACATTATGTACCAAAAAGAAAAAAAAAAAAAAAACCCAATAGATTAAAGGCCTACACTCTAAAATTATTAGATAATGTAGGAGAAATCTTTTTAACTTTGGAGTAGGTAGTGGTTTCTTTCTCTTTTAAATAATAGCTTTATTGAGATATAATTCATAGAACCATAAAATTCACCCAATTAAAGTGTACAATCTAAAGTTTTCTAATATAGTCACAGAGTTGTGTAACCATCACCACATTCAATTTTAAAGCATATCCATTACCACCCCTCTGCCAAAAACGAGTACCCGTTAGCAATCACTGTCTTTCCACTCAACTCAAACTTGAGTCCCCAGCCCCATACTTGCTTTGGGTTTAACTTGCTCTTCTTTTTTCTGGTAGTCTTAAGGTAGAAAGTTAGGTTATTCATTTGAGATCTTTCTTCTTTTTTTAACCTTACCAGAGATAGTTTGGAAAATCAGTGGCCACTCCGGGGTTTGTTCAAAGTTTCTAAATTGGTTTTTCTGAGCAGCAAATTTACAATTATTAATTTCCCTTTGAGCACTGCTTTAGTTGCATCCCGCAAATGTTGGTGTCTTTTGTCTTCTTTTCATTTACCTAAAAATATTTTCTGATTTCCCCTGTGAATTCAATTAACCTCATTGGTTATTTAGGAGCGTATTGCTTAATCTTTATGTATTTGTGAATTTTGCAAATTTCTTTCTGTTATTGGTTTATCATTTTATTCCATCGGAGTGAAAACACATATTTTGTATGATTTCAATCCTTTTGAATTTCTTGAGTCTTGTTTTATGGCCTATAATATGGTCTACTTGGAGAATGTAACATCTGCACTTGAAAAAAAAGTGCATTCTGTTGTTGATGGGTGGACTGTTCTACAGATATTTATTAGGTAAAGTTGGTTTATAGTGTTGTTAAATCTTCTGTTTTCTTGTTGATCTTCTGTCTAGTTTTTCTATCCATCATTGGAAGTGTCGTATTGGAGTCTCCAACTGTTATTCTTGAATAATCTGTCTTTCCCTTTATTTTTGTCAATTTTTGCCTCATGTATTTTGGTGCTTTATTGTTAAGTACCTATATATTTACAATTGTTATATCTTTATGATGAATTGAGCTTATCATTATAAAATGTCTCTTTTTCTCTCTAGAAACCTTTTCTTTTCTTTTCTTTTTTTTGCTTAAAGTCTATTTTGTCTGCTACTAGTATAGCCACTCCACCTCTCTTGTGGCTGGAAAATCCTAAGCCCCTGCTCTGGAGCTAGGGGTAGAGACAGTGGCATGCTTCTCTTGGAATGACACCTCTGCCTTTTGAGCAGTGTACTTGGTGGGTGCAATAGCTTCTGGCCTTCTTGGCTTACTTCTCCCAGTGTGGAAGCTTTGCCCTGTGAGTGAAATGGGGCAAGAACGGTCAGGGCCCCAGTATTCTCAGCCTGCCACATCTCGAGTGGAGCCTCTGCCCTATGAGTGCAGGTTTGGTGGAGGAAGAGAGCCTCTTATCTCTCAACTGCACTCACCAGGAATTTAGCCTCTGCAACTTGGAGCTGGAAGTGGGAATGAGAAATGCTAGTGATTGCCCCTTTTGGTGAGAAACTACTCCTTTGATTAGGAGCTGAGGGGAGAGGGAGGCTTGTTTTTTTGGTCACACCCACCCATATTGGAGCTTTAGTCATTGTGCTGAGGTGGGGGTGAGGGAGGAAGGGAGTGGTGTATGGCTCAAGTGCCACAAACTCTCAGTATTCTTACTGAGATTTAGTAGATTTTCTTGAATAAATGTTTCTTCATTTTCTGTTTGCCATTAGGACAATTTCCAGAAACTTTAAATGATTGTTTTTATGTAAATTTCACCAGTTATGTCTCTTGGGAAGCTGGTCTGTGGAGCTCCTCATGCTGCCATTTTGGAATTGGTGATTTTTAAAACAAAACTCTAAAGCCATAATGGGGAAACTTATTGTTTTTTACTATATCAAAATGAAAGGTTTTGTTTAGCAATGGATGGCATATATAAAGTTAACTGGACTACCAGGTAGCAGACTGAGTTAAAATATTTACAACGTATATTGCTATCAAAATATTGCATGTTGTTAATGGATATATATCCAGAATATATAAAGAATTCCTGCAAATCTCTCAGGAAATGTTGGGCAACTTAATAAAAATGGTCAATGAATGTGAATAGGCAGTTCACAGAAAGAAGAAACCCTTTTGGCTAATAAGTTCATGAAGAGAAGTTTAGCTTCATCGGTAGTCAGAAAAAAATGCAAATTAAAATAAGTTTCCACTTTAAACAATAGTCAAAAACTAAGTTATGTACTAACAAATGCTGTTAAAAAAACGGGGAAACAGAAAGCCTTATGCAATGATCTTGAGCATATCAACTTTTGGCGAGCAACTTTGTGATAGTGAAGTATGTACTTAGCCTATGACCCAGGAAATTCCATGCTTGGGTAAACACCTCAGAAAATTTTTCACAAAGAAACAAGAGGAAGATGATTCACTGAAGCATTGTTTTTAATGTTTGTTAGAGCAAAGATTTGGAAACAACCAAAATGTTCATCAACAGGGAATGGATGAACATAATGTGGTACGTGCAAATAATCAAGTACGGTGTATCAATCAAAAATAAGATACTTGATCCACATGCATAAATAAGAATAGTTCACAAATGCAATATTAAGTATAAGAAGTGAGAAGCAAAATCAAATGTTTAGCAGAATGCAAATTATACAAAACATTAAACAATACTTTATATTGTTCATTCTCATACAACTTTGTGAATAAATGTATAGACAGTGAAATAATATGGTTAAGTACATGAGCATAGGTGTCTATGGCAGGAGAAGAGATGGTGAATGACACTGGGTACAGGAGGTGAAGATGACAAAAAATAAATACATAAAATAAAAAGAAAGGGGAGGGGACTATGCAAGAGTGATGTTAATAATGTGCCACAAACTCAAGAGTATGATTGGTCCTATCAGCTTGATTCTGTGTACTTGAAAGCCTTGTAGTATTAATGAGGATGATAAAATTAGATAGTGTTAAGTATAAATGTCTAGTAGTGAAACCACCCATTGCGAGTTTTCCTGTCCGTTCTGACTACTTTATAGGGCATGTACTAGAACTAATGAGATAAATAGTCAAGACGGACTTTGAAAATCCCCACAGGAAAAGTAATTAGAATTACTTTTATAAAAATTAGGCTTGAATTACTATGATGAAAATTAATATTTGTTTGTTTAAACTGGCCAGCTGCTCAGTCAGGTAGAATCGACTGGGAGGGCAGAGTTGAAAAGGAAAATATTTCAGCAAGGCAAGTCGTCAAGGCACATACGAATTATGCACAGAAAATAAAAACAAAAAATCCTGGACAAAGTCTGTAAGTCATGAAATATGGTCCAAATGGAGCCATCTGCTCATAAAATCATGCAGAGGCTGTTGGAACTTTCCAGCACTGGGTTGGACTATCTCCACAAAGCTGCCTAGGCAAAATTCTGTGGCACTAGATCATCAGGGGAGTGTCCAATTTCCAAGGGAAGATGGCCATGGGTGTGTTTTCATTCTCCTTGCCTTATTTCTGCATACCCGTCCCCATATTAAAAAAAAAAAAAAAGTGCATTTACTCTCAGAATCTACCAGTCCAAATTATACCTCCTTCTACTGCACTAAAGTCTATAATGCCCTTACTTTATTATCACCACCCATTCAATTTGAAACCATCCCTTAAATCTCAGCTCAAGTCCAATTATCTGCAGGAGACAGTGGAATGAGAAAGGGTACTGAATCTAGATGAACCTGGGTACGTATATTGATTTGATTCCTTATTTGCTTGGGCATGGTTTTAAACCTCTCTGTGCTGCAGTTTCCTGATGAGTAAAATTGGGAAAATAGTACTTAATTTTTGGTTGTCGTGAGAATTAAAAAATTAGAGGTGGTACCCAAATCAGTATTACGCATTATTATTCCCTCTTCTCTTGCCTCCTTCTCGGAACTCCCCCAATAAATGTAGGTGCAATTTAGTAACGTACTGTCTTCATTGTAATCTCATTTCACAGGTGTAAACCTTATCTCACCAGGAAGAACCTGACAGGGACTTCCTTCCCCTACTTCTGATCTTACCCTTTCTTATGGGCTGAATTGAGTCCCCTAAAAATATGTGTTGTAAATCCTAACCCTTATAACTGTGGTTGTAATCCCATTTGGGAATGGGTTTTCTTTGTAATGTTAATGAGACAGGATTAGTGTAGTGTGCATCTTAAATCAATATCTTTTGAGATATAAGAGATTAAACAAGCAAGCGAGAGAAGCAGAGATGGGGGAAGACAAATGCCAAGCCACAAGAAGATTGCCTAGGAGCAGAGCCTTCAGAGAGAGAAAGCCTTCCCCTAGGTCCAGCACCCTGAATTTGGACATCGAGCCTCCTAAACTGTGAGAAAATAAATTTATGTTTGTTAAAGCCACTCGCTTGTGGTATTTCTGTTACAGCAGCACTAGATAACTACGACACCATTGTCTGCTCCCCACTTCCTCTCTCCATTGCCTAGATGTCTTATGCTTAATAAACCCTTGTAGACTTCCTGACCAGAGTGTTCTCACCCTTCCTAGAGGAAAACACCTCAATCAGGCCCCAGTGTCTGGATGAGTATGCAGGAAGAGTTCATTACCAGAAAGAGAAGCCAAATGTGTACTTCTGGACGAACACAATCTGAATGCGGAGGATGGTGCTAAGTATTTCTGTGTGTTCCCATAGAGTCACCTCTTAGTCCTTACAGCACCAAATGATAGGCAACTGGAGGTCTTTTCCAATATGGCCTCTCTTTTATCCCGCAATGATCCCTCCCAACCTATGCTCCAGGAATCACTTGTGGCTCCAACCAGAAGTGACCCTAGATCTTTGCTGAGCGTGGCTGGAGGAGTGTAGAACAGCAGTCTTACTTGACTATACCATAACTGTAAAACAAAACTCCAAATCTGCATGGTGTTCACAGGTTGCAGCTGATTTCTAGATAGCCAGGAGGCCATTAACCAATAACTATTATGGATTGCTCCGTAAAGATCATGTTCCTCCAATCAGAGCCTGAATACACATTAGCACATGGAAAGTAGCGTTTATTACTTACAAGAGTCAGACAGCATGCAACAGGAAAAGTTCCATCATGAGAAGTCCCCCATCAAAAGCTGTCTGGGCAGAGATGATGACTCTTCCTTGCACACCCCACTTTGTGCCATGGGTGAGGGGCTTAAATGGGACCCTACCTACTGCAAGTCTTTCCCCGGCCAGGCAGGTCCACTTAGGTGAACTGTGAGCTTATGCTATGTGTGCCTCTACCTGAACCATAGCTGAGGAGACTAAGAAAACTTCCTATCCCAACTATTGTATACCACAAGCCTAAGTGACTAATTGTATCTTTTCAACCCTGCTAACAAACATCCTACTGCATCTTGCCCCCTGACTTCCTGGGTGGGTGGTTATCGAAGACCTGTATCTTTTTAATCTTGCTAACCCACCACTTGCCTGTCAGTTTGTCATTCTGTGGTGGCTTGCATGTTGCTGTGATGCTGGAAGGTATGCCACTGGTATTTCAAATACCAGCAGGGTCACTTGTGGTGAACAGGTTAGAGCGGAGCTTCCAGACTAAGACAGACGAGGAAGAAGGACCTGGCAATCTACTTCTGAAAAAATTGGCCAGTGAAAATCTTGTGAATATCAGTGGAACATTATCTGACATAGTGCAAGAAGATGAGCCCCTCAGGTTGGAATGCACTCAAGATACAACTGAGGAAGAGCTGCCTCCTCAAAGTAGAGTCGACCTTAATGATGTGGATGGAGTAAAGCTTTTGAGACCTTCCTTTGCTCATGTGACATGACTCAAATGAGAACAAACAACTGCAAACATCCATTAATAATCAGAATATGGAATGGACAAAGTATGAATCTAGGAAAATTAGCAGTTGTCAAAAATGAAGTGGAACCCAGAAAGATCAATATCTTAGGCATTAGTGAGCTGAAACGGACTAGTATTGGCCATTTTGAATCAGACAATCATATGGTCTACTATGCTGGGACTGCCAAATTGAAGAGGAGGGGTTTTGCATCCATTGTCAAAAAGAACATTTCAAGATCTATCCTGAAGTACAATGCTGTCAGTGATAGGATAATATCCATATGTCTATAAGGAAGACCAGTTAATATGACTATTAATTGAATTTACTAATGCCAAAGATGAGGAAATTAAATATTTTTACTAACGTCTGCAGTCTGAAATTGATCAAACATGAAATCAGGATGCATTGATAATTACTGTGATTAGAATGCAAAAGTTGGAGACAAAGAAGAAGGATCTGTAGTTGGAAAATATGGCCTTGGTGATAGAAAGGACCATGGAGATCGCATGATAGAATTTTGTAAGACCAACAACTTCGTCATGACATTTAGCTTTTTTCAACAGCATAAACAGCAACTATACCTCACCAAATGGAAAACACAGGAATCAATTCAACTACATTTGTGGAAAGAGACTATGGAAAAACTCAATATCATCAGTCAGAACAAGGCCAGGGACCAACTGTGGAACAGATCATCAATTGCTCATATGCAAGTTCAAGTTGAAGCTGAAGAAAATTAAAACAAGTCCAGGAGAACCAAAATACAACCTGGAGTATATCCCACCTGAATTTAGAGATCATCTCAACAATATATTTGATGCATTGAACACTAATGACTGAAGACCAGATGAGTTGTGGGATGACATTAAAGGCATCATACATGAAGAAAGCAAAGATCATTAAAAAGACAAAAAAAGACCAAAATAGATATCAGAAGAGACTCTGAAATTTGCTCTTGAATGTCGAGTAGCTAAAGCAAATGGAAGAAATGATGAAGTAAAAGAGCTGAACAGAAGATTTCAAAGGGCAGCTCAAGAAGTCCAAGTAAAGTATTATAATGAAATGTGCAAAGACCTGAAGTTAGGAAACCAAAAGGGAAATACATGTTCAGCATTTCTCAAGCTGAAAGAAGTGCAGAAAAAATTCAAGCCTCAAGTTGTAATTTTGAAGGATTCTATGGACAAAATATGGAACAACACAGGAAGCATCAAAAGAAGATGGATGGAATACACAGAGCCACTGTACCAAAAAGAATTGGTTGACATTCAACCGCTTCAGAAGGAGCATATGATCAAGAACCAACGGTACTGAAGGAAGAAGTCTAAGCTGTAATGAAGGCATTGACAAAAAACAAGGCTCGAGGAATTGACAGAATACCAACTGAGATGTTTCAACAAATGGATGCAGTGCTGGAGGTGCTCACTCATCGATGCCAAGAAATTTGGAAGACAGCTACCTGGCTGACCAACTAGAAGAGATCCATATTTACCCCCATTCCACAGAAAGGTGATCCAACAGAATGCGGAAATGATTGAACAATATCATTAATATCACTTGAAAGTAAAATTTTGCTGAAGGTAATTAAAAAATGGTTGCAGCAGTACATCGACAGGGAACTACCAGAAATTCAAGCTGGATTCAAAAGAGGATGTGGAACAAGGAATATCATTGCTGATGTCAGAGGGATCTTGGCTAAAAGCAGAGAATACCCCAAAGATGTTTACTTGTGTTTTATTGACTATGCAAAGGCATTGTACTGTGTGGATCGTAACAAATTATGGATAACATTGTGAAGAATGGGAATTCCAGAACACTTAATTGTGCTCATGTGGAACCTATACATAGACAAAGAGGCAGTCATTCGAAGAGAACAAGGGGATAGTTTGTGGCTTAAAGTCAGCAAAGGTGTATGTCAGGGTTATATCCTTTCACCATACTTATTCGATTTGTATGCTGAGCAAATAATATGAGAAGCTGGACTATATGACGAACACAGCATCAGGATTGGAGGAAGTCTCATTAACAACCTGCGTTATGCAGATGACACAACCTTGCTTGCTGAAAGTGAAGAGGACTTGAAGCACTGACTGATGAAGATCAAAGACTACAGCCTTCAGTATGGATTACATTTCAACATAAAGAGAACAAAAATCCTCACAACTGGACCAATAAGCAACTTCATTATAAATGGAGAAAATACTGGAGTTATCAAGGATTTAATTTTACTTGGATCCATAATCAATGCCCATGGAAGTAGCAGGCAAGAAATTAAATGACGTATTGCATTCGGCAAATCTGCTGCGAAAGACCTCTTTAAAGTGTTGAAAAGCAAATATGTCACCTTGAGGACGAAGGTGCTCTTGACCCAAGCCATGGTGTTTTCAATTGCATCGTATGCATGCAAAAGCTGGACAATGAATCAGGAAGCTCAAAGAAGAATTGAAGCCTTTGAATTATGGTGTTGGCAAAGAATATGGAATATACCATGGACTGCCAGAAGAATAAACAGATCTGTCTTGGAAGAAGTACAGCCAGAATGCTCCTTGCAGGTAAAGATATCGAGACTTCGTCTCATGTACTTTGGACATGTAATCTGGACGGACCAGTCCCTAGAGAAGAACACTATGTTTGGTAATGTAGAGGGTCGGTGAAAAAGAGGAAGACCCTCAAAGAGATGGATTGACACAGTGGCTGCAACAATGGGCTCAAACACAGCAAAGATTGTGAGGATGGTGCAGGTGTTCCATTCTGTTGTACATAGGGTCGCTATGAGTTGCAGCCTACTCGACAGAACCTAACAACAACAATCATGCTAATGAACATCAGGCCTCACTGAGGGTGGTGGTTTGTTCTAAGAGCTAAAGATGCCAGCAGGCAGAGGGAATGGAGAAAACCATGGCCGCCTGGCTTGTCAGAAGGATTTGCTCCTCACAAGAAGGTTTAGGTCCTTCAGATTCTTTGGAAGGGAGCACTTCAGAGCCATAAACAAACATTTCTCTTGTCAATACAAAGTCCTGCTCAGAGAATAACTTCATTGCCTCACTATGCCAACAAAGCCTCTGTTCCTATATTGCCTTATAACAAAAATACCTCCAGTTTATTATCACTTATATTGAGGCCTATGAAATAGATACTAATATCACTTCTATTTTGCAAAGGAGGAAACTGAGACGTGGAGAGTTTGATTAACTTGTTCAATGTCTATATTTATAGCCTAATCTCAAACTGCACTGCCACCACCTCATAGTTAAATAGAATTCCAGGAAAGGAAAATCCCATTCTACCTCATAAGTTTTACTGTATGGCAATGCTTCCCATAGAAGTCCTTCAGATTTCCCAGTGCATGAGTGGGTGACACGAGAGTCTTGTTCTCCAGTCAATCCCCTAAAGAGGATTTGAGGGGAGTCGGTCTTGGCCTCACACTGTCAGTGGGGCGTTCAGAGTTCATGGTGGGGGAGATGAGTATTTCTGAAAGGG
Organism: Trichechus manatus latirostris; assembly: GCF_000243295.1. Taxonomy (NCBI): domain Eukaryota; kingdom Metazoa; phylum Chordata; class Mammalia; order Sirenia; family Trichechidae; genus Trichechus; species Trichechus manatus. Next base: position 13,494,961 of record NW_004444001.1, on the reverse strand, counting down.
CATGTCTCAGGAAGCTTCATGAGCAAATGATCTGGTTATTATCAACCCAAGAAGAGAAGTCATATGCCAACAAGAGGTATTAGGAACAGAGGCTTAGTGAAGGGAAGGGGCAGAAGGCCGCACTTGTCCCCGGAACACAAGTTCAAGGGGGTACCAGACAAGGTGCAGAATGACATTCTGAAGTGCCACAAATATGAAACGCGCCTGACTGAGGCAGCCTGACAAGAAGGGGGTAGGTGCTTCTGCTGATGTGTGGCTGCTATCAACGTCTATTCATTTTGAAATTGTGAGGTGGGCACAACTTAGAGATTGAAGAGGGTGCAATTTAGAGATTCCATCTGGGCTCTCCTTTCCCTCACTATGCCCCTGATTAGGAAATACCCACCCCCTCCTCAGGAAGAGGGACGAAGAGGAAGACACATGCTCTGAATCAGCCTGTATGCATTCCTAAGGGAGCAAATCCAAAGGAATCCTCATTTGGAACAGCAGCCTGTATGTATGATACCAAAGGGACATGAATGGATAAGGGCTGAGGAGGTTTGCATTTCCCTTAAAATGCTCCACTGGTTGTCAGTGACAGCAAAAAAAAGAAAAGTCTGAAAATCCTCATCAGAAAAAAGTGCTTTAGGTAAACAAAATCTAATAAAATAACTTCATCCACAGAGCCGTTACACTCATCTGTCTACACATCTTTGAGGGGGGTCCCCTGCAAGGGGAAGGCTACCCCCTTGTTTCACCCTCCAGAAGTACAGCCACAACCCAGTTCTCCTTATTCTACTGCCACAAAGGGAGGTGGACAATTTATTTTTCCTCTCGATAATTCTAAAGTAGGCAGTCTTTCGTTTCTCCAGAGAGCAAGGCAGCACTTGCCATCAGAAGGAATTCTGTTTTCCTAGTTTGTTCAAATTCCGAATTCCACGCACGCCTGTGATGATGCACCAGATAACAAAAACAGGTTAGTCTTACCTTCCTGTCCCCAATGAGACAAAAATACGGTTTAACTGGTAAAGAAGGTTATTGATAGCTAAATGTCATATCAAATCCTCAGGTCCATGGACAATTCCACAGATGTACAAGCAGCTCATTTTTCCAAGATTCACTGGAAAAAGAGATGCTTTTTATTTTTCTGAATGCATGAAACCAAGGTCCCCGCTTGGGGAACTTCCAAGTCATCATGGTCCCCAGGATGCCAATCACTCAGCCAGCCCCAAGGCATCCAAAGGACCAAGGCTTTTGGGCCAAAGGACTTTGCCCCTTTAATTTAGTACAAGTTCCATGGAGGGCTTGTAGCCTTCAAAGGAACTTAAAGGAACTCTATTCTGGCTGTAAGGTAGAGGCCATTTGTTCCACAGATTTAAATCAATCCAGTTACATTTCAATCTACACTCAGTTAATACCTGCTGAGTTGGTACTGGGAACGAAGGACTATGAGAGGCTGTTAAGAAGAGCAGTTCTTACCCCCAAGGAACATAGGAAGACCTGGGGAACTCTTTTTTTTAAACAGCTTTGTTGAGAAATAATTTACATACCATAAAATTCACCCATTTTAAGTATACTATTCTCTGCCCATTTGCATAGGGTTTAAATGCTGCCCTTACCACAGGTAAAAGCTGAAAGAATAGCCCCAAGAGAGGTGCTGGTGTATCTGTTTACCCAAAGGATCTTCTAAAACAACCAACAACCTGTTACTGTTTAGCAATTCCATGTGCATTGGTTAGCAAGTGAGCTATGAAGCCCAAAGACCGGGGTCCAAACCTGGCTCTATCATTGGTTGTGTGACCTTAAAAACCTCTTTAAGCCTCAGTTAGTCCATCAGTAAAATGACTCAATGAGAGAATGCAAGAGAAGGACTTGCATGATGCCTGGCACATAGGAAATGTTCAATACCTGTTGCTGACTATTAGTGTTAGTTCTGTTTACAGTACCCCAAAGTAACATTTACAAATGGAGTTTTTCATTTGGAGTCGTTAAATGGAGAAAACCGCTCCTTTGTTTGCAAAGTACATAAATGAAAGGCAAAGTCTTGGGGGTCCAGACAATGGGAGCTAAAGAGCTCTGCATAATAAAGCAAAACCTTTCCTACCTGGGTTTTTCTACACAAAATGACTTAGGATTTCCTCAGGACTGACCCCTGAGAGGGGTGCCCTGGTGGCACAGTGGGCTCTCTGCTAACCTGAAAGTTCGGCAGTTCCAGCCCACCAGCTGCTCTGCGGGAGAAAGATGTGGCAGTCTGTTTCTGTGAAGATTTCAGCCTTGAAAACGCTATGGGGCAGTTCTACCCTCTCCTGTAGGGTTGCTGTAAGTCGGAATCGGCTCGATGGCAATGGGTTTGGTTTTATAATTTTTTTTTTAAACTCCCTGAGACAGGAGCTTTGGGGAAGTCCTGGGGTGCTAGGAAGAGGAAACTTAGAAAAGGATCCTGTAGAGAGAGAGGAGGTCGGAGAAACCAGGTGGGATTCTTCAGGAGAGGGAAGATTTTTTGTCTCAGGCTCCCTTCAACAGGCAGATGGACATTCAGAACAAGGTATCTAAGCTATGATTTTAACCATTACACTAGAAGACCTCCCTGTGCTGGAAATCTAGCTCCTTCTTTAGGCCTTTTCAGATGGGCTGCCAGTTGAAATGAATCTTTACTTCCTACAGTCTACATGGTTCAGTGGTAGATTTCTCACCTTCCATGTGGAAGATCTGGGTTCAATTCCCAGTCAATTTTCCTCATGTACAGCCACCACCTGTCTGTCATCAGAGGCTTACGTGTTGCTATGATGCTGAACAAGTTTCTGCAGAGCTTCTGGACTAAGACAGACTAGGAAGAAAGGCCTGGTGATGTATGTCCAAAAAACCAGCCACTGAAAACCCTATGGATTACAGTGGTCTGATACTCGACCAATCATGGGGATGGTGCAGGACTTGGCAGTATTTCCTTCCATTGTGCATGGGGTTGCCATGAGTCAGGGACTCACTAAAAGCTAACAACAACATGGTCTGCTAGTGCACTGTGCTTGCATCTTATACAACACTTAATTAGTCAGTCATTCAACAAGTACATATTGAGCTCATTCTGTGTGCCAAGCTTTATGCTAGGCGTTCATGACAGAGTGTTTCAAAATCTGAACACATTTATATATGTGTCTGTCTTGCCAGCAGTATTGCCAGTCCTCAAAGGCAGAGGTCACTTTTATTCACCATTACATGGCTCATTTGTCTAGCATAGTGCTTTGAACATAATTGGTCCTCAGCAAATGTTTGCTGAATTGAATAGAACTGACTTGAGGAGGAGAAATATTTAGATAGGTCTTGAATAATGATTACAACTGGTAGGGATTCCAGGCAGAAAAACAAAAACGTAATAAATAAAACCACTTAGCAGGAAAGTGCAAGATTTGCTTTAGGAACAGTGAGAAATTCATGTTCTCTATACCTAACAGAGTGGCAGATGATGGGGCAGAAAAAGGGAAGCTGAAGCCATATTGTGGAGAGCCTTAAATGCCAAACTGAAGATTTTATACTTAATTTTTCAATGAATGGGGAGCCACTGAGGGTCCTAGAGCACGTATGTGAAATGATTAAAGCTGTGACTTGGGGAGATTTATTTGGCCACCGTGTGTAAGTGTTGGAGGAGAGGAATTAGAGAGAGTAGCCCGGTTATGAAGTTAACAAACTCAGCTAAGCAAAGTTGTTAAAAAGTTTAACTAGATTGTTTGCATAAAGAATTGAAAAGACACACAAAGATGCAAGAGACTTTGCAAAAGTACAGGCCTTCGCAGCAAAGTAGATGCTGGGATTGGGAGGTAGGCTATGTGAGAAGGTCAAGGATGGCTTTGGGGACCCAAGCCTGTGATTGGGGTGAAATGTGGTAAAATAAACAGTGATAGCAGCCAGAGTTGTTTGGAAAAGAAGTGGAGGAAGGTTTTGGAAATGTGGAGTTTGAGTGCCGTTTCTACATTCAGAGAAGACATTGAGCAGCCAGTGGAAATGCAAAATAGGTCTTGAGTGAAAGATAGGGCTAGAGTTGAAGAGTTGTAAATTATAGGAATAGAAACAGTGCTGAAGCAGTGATAATAAATGCACTTAAAAAGGAGAAGACATTGAGAGAAATAGAAGCGACCAAAGAAAGACAATCAGGGAATGTCTATGCAGAAAGAAAACTGAAACAAAGAATGAGGCAGAAGCAAAATGAGGTTAAAAAAAAAAAAAATAGGCACATTAAGGTAATGCTATAGGAGCCCTGGTGGCACAGTGGTTAAGCACTGCTAACCAAAAGTTTGGCTGTTCGAATCCACCAGCTGCCCTGCGGGAGAAAGATGTGGCAATCTGATTCTGTAAAGATTACAGTCTTGGGAACCCTGTGGAGTTAGTTCTACTCTGTCCTATAGGGTCGCTTTGAGTAGGAGGCAACTCAATGGAAGTGGGTTGGGAAGGTAATGCTACGTCATGGAAGCCAGTGGAGAACAAGATTCAGGAAGGAAGGTGGAGACCACAGTGCCGAATGCTGAAGTGTCTAGAGGAGCACTAAGAACAAACCTATAGTTTGATGAGAGGAGAAACAAGACGAAAGAGGGACAAGCAAGTGGGCGTGGAAGAGTGGATTACTTTTTCAAGAAGTATGTTGGCGAAAAGAAGAAAGATCAAATAGTAACTTGAAGAGGTAGGAAGATAAAGTGTAAGGGGTTTCTTTTGTTTATATGTTTATTTATGTATTTAAAGTTGAAGATACTTGGACATCATCATATGGATGATTTGTATGAATTCATGTATGCTCACCTCATCTATCTGATGCTGTGTAAGTTTCTGGAAGGCAGAGACTTTGACCACAACCCTGTCTCTTAGTATGGCACTGGATCAAAGCAAACCCCCTGTAACTACTTGGTGATTGAGCAGATGAAAGGAGATCAGTCAGCGAGAGCAAGTGAGAAAGATGGAGAAGCCAGTGACGTGATAAAGCCTAAGCTGGACAAGCAGCTCCTAGATAGAAGCTAATTGTGCTCTATGATCCTTCCACACCTCCCCAATCCTGCTTGGACTTCCCTCTCCCAAAATACTTCTTTTTTTTTCAATCTTCTCACTCTTCTACCTTTAAACAGCTGGCACTCTTGTAGCCTGGAAAGTTTGCTGCCACATGAGTCAATTAGAATCCTACAACTTCAGAGGTAGAAAGGATCATAAAACTTCATTTAATCCATGTTCATCATTTTGTACATTGTTGTTGTTAGGTGCCATTGAGATGGCTCCGACTCATGGCAACCTTGTATGTAGCAGAACAAAATGTTGCTTGGTTCTGTGGCATCTTCAGTTCTGTTGGTATGTAAGCCCATTCCTGTGGCGATTGTGTCAATCCATCTCACTGAGGGTTTCCCTCATTTTCGCTGACCCTCTACTTTACAAAACATGATATCCTTTTCTAGCTAATGATGTTTTCTGATGACATGTCCAAAGTAAGTAAGTCAAAATCTCAGAATGCTTCTAAGACATTCTGGTTGTATTTCTTCTAAGACTGATTTGTTTGTTCTTTTGGCAGTCGACAGTATATTCAGTGGTCTTCACCAGCACCACAATTAGATAGAATCCATTCTTCTTCTGTCTTCCTTTCTCATTGTCCCGCTTTTGCATGCATATGAGGCGACTGGAACCCAAACACAGAAGTGCAATGACTTGTGCAAAGTCACATAGCTGGTTAATGCCAGAGTCAAGACAAGAAATCAGGTCTCCCAATTATTACACTTTTAATGACACCACATTGCATCATATCAAGTGAGCAATTTTTCTGTCCATCTTAACTCCAAATTCTAATGTGTCTCTAAAGAAAGTTCAAACTTTCCAACCCCATGTTTCTTCTCCAGTAAGAGTAGTTCGTAAAAGATTATCCTCTCAAAAAGATATTGGAGAAGGGGAATTGATTTATTGAATACATACCAAAGGATAAGCCCTGTGCTGGGAATTTTACATATTTTATGTCATGTACTCCTCATATCACCACTATGAGATAGTTTTTATACTGTTTTACAAATGAAGAAACTAAAAGATATTAAGTTACTTGCTCAAACCTACCCAGTTAATAAGCAGACTGGAGATTTGATCCTATATCTGACAGATCCCCAAATCCATTGTCTTTCAATTGAATTATTAAATCTGTCCTTCTGCAAGGAGCCCTGGTAGTGTAATGGTTAAGTGTTTGGCTGCTAACCAAAAGGTTGGCAGTTCAAATCCACCAGGTGCTCTTTGGAAACCCTATGGGGCAGTTCTACTCTGTCCTATAGGGTCGCTGTGAGTCAGGATCGACTTATTGGCTACGGGTTTGGTTTGTTTTTTTGGTACTCTTCTGCAAGGGCAGGGAAGGGGAAGAATTAGATCCATTTACACATCACCTCTCCCATCAAGTGAGAAATGATTCAGGGCCCTGAGTGGAAAAAGCTTATGGCAAACAGAAGTGTTAGAGGTGCTGAATCCTGAAGCACCTGAGTGATGGGCAATTCAAGGTAAGCTTCACTTTACACAATATTGCACTTTTTGCAGGTTCTCTTTCTTCAGGGAAAGGAAATAATTAAATTACCTCACTACTCTTGAGAAGGAGACAAAAGTGTTATACTTTCAAGGGATTGGCCAACTAATTTTTTAAGTCATTCCTCTTTCTCATACAAGAGAGAAAGAAGCCTCTGGAATTGTGCCTGCTTTGCAATTCTATCCCCATTTGATCTTATCCAAGAGTGCCATCTTTGTAGCATGTCACCATGGAAACTTGATCAGTCTTATGCTCATGCACTTAATCTTGCAATCTGTTCCTGAATTGTTGATATTCCTTCTTGGGCCAAAGAACAGCAGGTTCTTAAATGAATTCTTTTAAGGAAGTAGAGCTGTGGACAAATTGTTTAACCCAAGTCCGGGACAAGGCACTTTAGTAATGCACAAGATTAAACCTATTATTGTTTGTATAGCACAACGCAGAATCTTTGAATTAAGGCTTGCAAAAAGAAAAGACATATCAGCTGTGTTAACTATTCCACTGCTTATTAAAACTTCCAACTTTGCTTCACTCAACAAATATTTACTGAGCCAGGTAAATAAATCTCGGTTTGCTCTCAAAGAGCTCAAGGTCTGGCCAGGGACACAGAGAAGTAAACTAACTATGGTATAATATTATATTTGCTATAACTGAGTCAGGAAACCGTGGTGGCGTAGTGGTTAAGAGTTCGGCTGCTAACCCAAAGGTCGGCAGTTCGAATCCACCAGGCACTCCTTGGAAATTCTATGGGGTAATTCTATTCTGCCCTATAGGGTCGCTATGAGTCTGAATCGACTTGATGGCAACGTGTTTGATTTATAACTGAGTCATGTGGCGGAAAGAAAAAAAAAAATCCTAGAGGAAGGAGCAGCTAATTGTTTCCAAGTGGGAGTAGGGAGGGTGAAGAGAGAAAATTAAAAAAAGCTTTTCAGAGGAAGTGCTATTTGAGTTTGGTCTTAAAGGGTAAATTCCTAAGAATTCAATAAGTGGAAGAGGACAAATAGAAAGAAAATAACACCTTACAAAGGTCTGGGGGTATGACAGAGACAAGGTAGTTGAGAAACACTTGCTTTAATAGGATTAGTGTGTAAAATCTGGGATAGGGATTTGTAGGGGTTGGCAGGCAATTTGGATAAAAAACTAAGCAGGGGTGTAAGAAATTAAAGGCTTTATATGCCATAGTCATGCATGTTTAAGGCTCCTGGTGGTGCAAATGGTTTGTGCTCGACCACTAACCTAAAGGTTGGCTGTTCAAATCCAACTAGCAGTGCCACAGAAGAAAGGCCTAGTGATCTGTTTTCATAAAGATTTCCCATTGTCTTTAAGTCAATTCCAACTCATGGTGACCCCATGTGTTACAGAGTAGAACGGTGCTCATAGTGTTTTTTGGCTGTAATTTGTATTTATTTATTTTTTATTGTGCTTTAGGTGAAAGTTTACAGCTCAACTTAGTTTCTCATACCAACATTTATACACACATTATTATGTGACCCTAGTTGCTATCCCTATAATGTGGCAGCACACTCTTCCTTTCCACCCCGGATTTCCTGTGTCCATTCAACCAGCTCCTATCCCTTTCTGCCTTCTCATCTGCCCTCCGGACAGGAACTGCCTATTTAGTCTTGTGTATCTACTTGAACTAAGAAGCATACTCTTTACTAGCATCATTTTATGTCCTATAGTACAGTCTATTCTTTGTTTGAAGAGTTAGCTTTGGGAATGATTTTAGTTCTGGGTTAACACAGAGTCCAGGGGCCATGTCTTCTGGGGTTCCTCCAGTCTCAGTCTGGCTATTAAGTCTTGTCTTTTTACTAGAATTTGAGTTCTGCACGCCACTGTTCTCCTGTACCATCAGGGACTCTCTGTTGTGTTCCCTGTCATGGCGGTCATTGGTGGTAGTGTGGCTGTAATCTTAACGAAAGCAGATAACCAGGCCTTTCTTTCATGGTGCCACTGGGTAGGTTTGAACCGCCAAGCTTTAGCTTACCCATTGCCGTTGAGTTTACTCCAACTCATAGTGACCCTGTAGCACAGAGTAGAATTGCCCTATAAGATTTCCAAGGAGCAGCTTGTGGATTCGAACTGCCAACATTTTGGTTAGCAGCCAAGCTCTTAACCACTGTGCCACTAGGGCTCCTTTAGCTTAGTAGTCAAGAGCAAACCATTTGCACCACCTAGGAACTTCCGTAAAGACTACAGCCAAGAAAAGCCTATGGGGCAGTTTTACTCTGTAACATATGGGGTCACCATGAGTTGGAATTGACTGGATGGCAATGAGTTTGATTTGTGTGTGTGTGTGTGTGTGTGTGTGTGTGTGTGTTTACTCAACTTTGTAGCAGTGGGGAGCAGTTGAATCAAAAGAAGGGATCAGAATATCAGTGGTTTTATCTTTGGCCTTTGGGCTTCAAGAGAATAACAAGGACTCTTTGCTGGACTTTTGGAGAGGTAATGACATTATCCAATTTGGATTCTACAAGCTCAGTTTCCTTAGGGTGTAAGAAGAGATCTTCCTGGGGCTGAAAGGACTAGCAAAACTAAAGGCAGGGAAACCAGTCATGAAGTGTGTGTAATCATCTAGGCAAGAGGCCTGGCAAGAGCTAACACAGAGGTAGAAGGGATATGGAGAAGGGGCAAAGGGATAAAACTGAAGGAACCCCAAGATAAATTAACAGGTCTTGATGATAGAGTGAATGGGAGGAGTGATGGAAAACTAAGTCCTGGCTATTAGGAAGGCTTGGACTTAGAAGGCACACATGACAATTCTGCTTGCATCCTATTGGCCAGAACTTTAGTCACATGGCCATACCTAGCAGCACTGGAGGCCTGGAAATGTAGACTTTTATTCTGGGCATCCATATGGTTAGCTGAAAATATGTGAATATGTAATATGGGGGAGTCCCTGAGTGGTGCAGATGGTTAATGCATTTGGTTGCTAACTGAAAGTTGGGAGGTTCAAGTCCACCCAGAGATGACTTGGAAGAAAGACCTGGTGGTTAACTTCTAAAAAATCAGCTATTGAAAACACTTGGGAGCACAGCTCTACTCTGACATACATGAGTTGGAGTCAACTCTACCCAACTGGTAACCTAAGGGGTACAACCAACAACTTATACCGCCCACACCTGTATTATAGTTGTACTAGTTGAGTCATCTTTTTCCTTTTCCTCCCTCAGACTATGAGCTCCTCAAAGGCAGGACCCATTCTTATTATTGTATCTCCAGTACCCAGCAGTGCCTGGCACATAGGAGATACTCAGTACACATTGAAATGAAACAATCTTGTTGCTTAGGCAAGTTTCATGTTCTTCTCTTTGACCTTGGCTTCAGCTGATTTCTGCACCTTTTGTGTTGTTGTTAGGTGCTGTTGAGTTGATTCAGACTCATAGTGACCCTACATACAACACAACAAAACACTGCCTGGCCCTGTGCCATACTCACAGTCACTGCCGTGTTTGAGCCCATTGTTGCAGCCACTGTGTTAATCCATCTCATTGAGGGTCTTCCTCTTTTTTGCTGATCCTCTACTTTACCAAGCATGATGTACTTCTCTAGGGCCTGGTCCCTTCTGATAACATGTTCAAAGTATGTGAGACGAAGTCTCGCCATCCTTGCTTCTAATGAGCATTCTGGCTGTACTTCTTCCAAGACAGATTTGTTTGTTCTTCTGGCGTATTCACACCTATTCCTGTCAAATTCCTGCTAGTCCTTCATGGATCAGCTCAGGGTGCTGGCATAAAGCTGTCACTTCTCAGAATGTCAGCTATTATTTTCATTATGAAAAATGGGTAATGTATTTTTTAAAATTTTACCCAAACTACCAAAACTGTGCACGTGATGTTTAAAAAAGAAAAAAAAAAAAAGGAAAACTGAAGGCAAAATGCTCAGATATAAAGTATCAGATTTTTAACTAGAAGGACAGAGAAAATGGAAAAAAAAAATGGAAAGATAGAAAGAGTTGGTTGATCAAAAAGGACAGAATTAGCAATGTTTTGAGGCTGGGAATCTAGGAGAATTGTGCAGCACTGGCAAAAATAGAAAAAACCCAAAGCCTGGATATATGTGGGGAAGCAGTGGTGGTTCAGTGGTAGGGTTCTCGCCTTCCAAGTGAGAGATCGGGGTTTGAGTCCTGGCCGATTTGCCTCATGCCCAGCTACCACCTAACTGTCAGTGGAGGCTTGTGTTGCTGTGATGCTGAACAGGTTTGAGCAGAGCTTCCAGACTGAAACAGATAGGAAGAAAGGCCTGGCAATGTACTTCTGAAAATCAGCTGATAAAAATCCTAGGGATCACAATGGTCTGATCGGCAGCCAGCAACAAATGGGGATGTATGGGGATGTGGGGTTTAGGGGCAGAGTGATTTTATGGCAAAGATAAATTTTGTCTTATACATTTAGGCCTTGTTTTAGGCCTTCAGATTTTAGCTACAACTATAATTTATCAACATTTATCTTCTCTATCCTTGGATCTTGAGAATAAAGTACCTTATGCATTACTGAATTTCTATCCTTTCCCGTAAAATATCCATGTCTAAATGATCATATTGAAAAATATGGCAATGAATTAATCAATGGTAAAATAATTTTTCAGAAATGAAATCAAAGACATTTACATATTTTAATTCAAAGTAACAGAGTTTCAAATCCTACTTAGACTCAAATTATCCATAATTTATTTATCATAATTATTATCCTAGGGCTGCTATAAAAAAGTACCACAAATTAGGTGATTTAAAACAACAGAAATTTATTCTCTCACAGTTCTGGAGTCTAGAAGTGTGAAATCATGATGTCAGCAGTGTTGATTCCTTCTGAGGGTCCTGAGGGAAATCTGTTCCATGCCTCTCTCCTAGCTTCTGGTGACAGCTGGCAATCTTTGGCATTCCTTGACTTGTAGATCTCCGCCTCCATCTTCACATTGCATTCTCCCTGTGTGTCTGTATTTCTTCTCCTTTTTTTATAAGAACACCAGTCATATTGGATTAAGGTCTACCCTACTCCGGTATAACCTCATGTTACCTAATAAAATTTCTAAATAAGGTCACATTCACAGGTACCAGGGGTTAGGACTTGAACATATCCCTTTAGGGGACACAAATCAACCCATAACACTAACATAGGGGGATATTTATTTAAATACTAGTAGGAAACAGGATTAAGTGGGTTTTTTTTTTCATCTGACAAAATGAATATTCAATTTTAACCTGATGTGATCAATGCCACACCAGGAACTGATGAGATTAGAAACTAGTGGAAGCACAAGTCAAATTCCTTTTTCTGATACGCTTCTTCAACCACAAACCATACTTTTTTTTTTTATAAGAAAGTTTTAGGAAGACAGAGAGTTGAGAAAGGACTTCTCATACCTGCATAGTAACCCAAACTCTGAACTTACCCAAACCCATGAATCAAGTTAGTCAGATCCTACCTTGAGAAAGGGAGTGTTTAATGCAAATTTAAATGCAAGGAATTAATGGGCTAGCATTTTCGTTTAACTGAGGAAACAAGCCATTCAATCTAACAACTGATTTGACCTTTTTTCCCTGGGTGGTGTGGATGGTTAAGCACTCGGCTGCTAACCGAAAGGTTGATGGTTCAAGTCCGCCCAGAGGCTCCTCAGAAGAAACACCTGGCAATCTACTTGCAAAAGATCAGCCATTGAAAACCCTACAGAGCACAGTTCTACTCTGACACATATGGGGTCTCCATAAGTTGGAGTCAACTTGATGACAACTGGTTTGTTTTGTGTTTTAACTTTTATAATGATAGCATTGACTAGTCACCCGAATTTTAGAAGAAATAAACTGTTATGCATGGAGACACCACTCATATTCCTCACTCTTCTGCACTTTTGGAAACAGCTATAATCAAGTCTGAACAGCATCCACTCCCCCAAATGCCATGTTTCATAATATTTTCCAGAATTTCTTTGAAATTCACCAGAGGTTATATTCTCTGGCTTTTTTTCCTCCGACATTTACAGACAATCCTTTCTTTACTGGCAATTATTTCAAAGAGTAGATAGGAACTAATTCTTAAATTAGTTTTATGCTTCTTCCAAAGTGTGCTCAGAACAAAAGCCAAAGGACAACATGTAAATTAATAAGAAAATGAATAGTTAGCACCTCTTCCTTAGTAAGTTATTTTCAAGACCACTGGGCATTGAGTCTTGAAGTAGATAATTAAATAAGTGGGTTTATCATGAAACAGGAGGAGCCAACAAAAGCTAGAACAAGCCCAGCATCATAAGGCTCACAACTGAGTGGTGTGGACTAGATGGCTAAAGAAGTAATTTCAATAGTGTGACATGCGCTGTCAGTAACTTGATGATGGATAATGTTGTTGTTAGGTGCCTTTGAGTCGATTTCAACTCAGAGCAACTCCATATGACAGAGCAGAACTGCTCCATAGGGTTTTCTTGACTGTAATCTTTACAGAAGCAGATCACCAGGTCTTTCTCCTCTGGAGCTGCTGGTGGGTTCAATCCTCCAACCTTTCAGTTAGCAGCTGAGCATTTAACCATTGCACCACCGGGGCTCCTTTGATGGACAATACCATACCAGAAATGGTAGCCGTAGTTAGGAGACTCTGCTTTCCCCCAGGTGGAACAAAGAAAGGAATGCCAGGTCCTTTCTTCCATTCCTAAGTCTCAGAGATGCCAACCATCCAAGAGAATACTCTGGTTGTTCCTCCTTCTGAAGCAGTGTGGTACCTTCCTTCTACCAATCCCCATCCCTCCACCCACTAAATTTTAACTCTTCTTTAGGGGAGGGGAGCGTGTTTCTTTATGATGATCTGATTTAAAACTCTAGATCCTTTAGTTAGGAAAACGTGCATGCGCACACATTTCAAGGAGTTCGCAGGACTCTTGAAGACCACCCGTGGATCCAACTCTACGGACTCTAGGTTTGGAATCCTTAATCTGGATTTCCTGAACAACATTCATTAGTCCAGAGGTTCTCCAACTTAGCCTCATATTAAAATAACCTGGGGAACTTAAAAAAAAAGCCCAGTTCCCAGGCCACATCCCATTCCAATTAAATCGGAATCTCTGGAGGTGGGATTCAGGCATCCCTCTCTATATATCTATTTACCATCTGTTTTTTTGTACTGCGGTGGCTTGCATGTTGCTATGATGCTGGAAGCTATGCCACTGGTATTTCAAATTACAGCAGGGTCACCCATGGTGGACAGGTTTCAGTGGAGCTTCCAGACTAAGACCAAGAGAATCAGCCAGTGCAAACCTTATGGATCACAACAGAACGTTGTCCAACTCACTTGCTTTGGACACATCATTAGGAGGTGGTTTACTCATCTAGTGCTGCTATAACAGAAATACTACAAGTGGATGGCTTTAACAAAGAGAAGTTTATTTCCTCACAGTAAAGTAGGCTAAAAGTCCAAATTCAGGGTGTCACCTCCAGGGAAAGTCTTTCTCTCTCTGTCGGCCTTCTCATCTATGTTCTCCCGGACTAGGAGCTTCTCCGTGCCAGGCCCCGGGTCCAAAGGACATGCTCTGCTCCCAGCACTGCTTTCTTGGTGGTAGGAGGTCCTTCATTCTCTGCTTACTTCCGTTTCCTTTTATCTCTTGTAAGATAAAAGGTGGTGCAGGCCACACCCTAGGGAAACTCCCTTCACATTGGATCAGGGATGTGACCTGAGTAAGGGTGTTACAATCCCACCCTAATCCTCTTTAACATAAAATTACAATCACAAAATGGAGGACAACCACACAATACTGGCAATCATGGCCCAGCCAAATTGATGCACACATTTTTTTTAGGGGACATAATTCAACCAATGACAGGAGGGATCAATCGCTGGAGGAGGACATCATGTTTGGTGAAGTAGAGGGCCAGAGGTGAAACGAATTGGCCCAATAACTGCAAGGATATTGTGAGGATGAAGCAGGACTGGGCACCTTTCCTTCTGTTTTACATATGGTTACCATGAGTCTGAGTCCACTTGAAGGCATCTATCTGTGTGTGTGTGTGTGTGTGTGTGTGTGGTGTTTGTGTGTAACTCCAGGTAATTCTAAAGTGTGGCCAAGTTTGAGGACAAATGCCCTGGTCTCTCTTTATTCGCAGGCAGTTGATTTAAGTGCTCTATGGCCCTTGGTTGTTTTTCATCATTGCTGTTTTGGGAGCCCTGGTGGAACAGTGCTTAAGAGCTCCGCTGCTAACCAAAAGGTTGGCCGTTCGAGTCCACCAGCTGCTCCTTGGAAACCGTTTGGGGCAGTTCTACTCTGTCCTATACGAGTCGGAATCGATTCCGCGGCAATCGGTTTTGCGCTTTTATATGGCCGTTGGTTATTTTTCTTCATTGCATCAGAAACAATTGGAAGGCATCTGCCGCAGACATGGTTCAGTGAATAATTTACTTAAAATCATCTTTGGAAGAGAAAAAGTAAATTTGGGTCAGTGATGTTAACTTCGCAGCACTTTTCCTGGGGTTACAAGCAGCTGCAATTTCTTCAGCGAACGCCAAGAGGCACCCTCACCCTCCCCGCTGCACCCGGAACGCCTTCTTCTCTCCCTCGGCACAAAGAGCCCAGCCTCCTCCCGGGTGACATCACAAAGGGCCGAACCCCCGCCCCTTCGGCGCCACCACGTGTGTCCCCGCGCCCGGCGGCCGCCCGGCTCAGTCCCTCGCCGGCCAGTCTGGGCAGCGGAGGAGGGAGGTTGGCAGAGACTGGAGACTTAGCTATGGGAAGTTGTTCTTTTGCTCTCTCGCGCCCAGCCCTCCTCCCTGGTTCTCCGCAGCCGCTGTCGGAGGAGAGCACCGGGAGGCGCGGGCTGCAGCCGCGGCTACCTCTCCCTGCCTGGGCGACCGAGCCGCTGGACAGGTGCTGAGCGCCCCCGGAGCCTCCTGCACCGCCTCCCTCCTCTGCCTGGCTGCCGCAGTGCCCATGGGGTGTTGGAGGTAGATGGGCTCCCGGCCCGGGAGGCGGCGGTGGATGCGGCGCTGGGCAGAAGCACCCGCCAATTCCAGCTGCCGGGTGACCCCGCGCTCCGGGCACCCCTGCGAGCCGCCGGCTCAGTCATGGGGTCCTCTGCGAGCAGAACCACCGCCAGCCTCGCCTCCTGCAGCCGCATCGTCGGCCGAGCCGGAGCCACGATGATCGCGGGCTCGCTTCTCCTGGTAAGTGCTCGGGGAGACCGGGGGCGGCGGCCGCGCGGGAGCCCAGCCAGCCGCTCTCCCAGCGCGGGGCGGGTCCCCGGGCCCGGGCTGGGGGAGGCGCGGGGTCGAGCCGGCAAGGCTGCGGGAGCTTGCAAGAGCAGGCAACACACCCGAGGGCTCCTACGGGGTCATTTGCGGGAGCCGCAGGGCCCGGTGGGGTTCAGGAATGAAGGGGAATTGTTTTCTTTGCAGTCTGGCTGCACTGGGGGAGGCGCTAGAGGTGGCCGCCCGGTTCCCTGCGCATTTCGGGCTTTTTCCTTTACTCGCCCCACCTAGCGGTCCGCCAGCCTACACTGGCTGGCCGCAGCCCCTCGCATGGTGTGCGGCCCGGGCTGCGGCGAGGGGCGCGGAGGGCTGACAGCGGCCGCCGCTTTGTTGCAGCTGCAGTGTCATGTCCGGATGCTACGGCAGTGGAGAGAGTGGTACCGGTGCGCGCCGGACACCGGAAACCGCCGGGTGCATTGGCGCCTAGCATTCCGCAGCAGGGCGCCAGCCGCCCTCTCCTTTATCCCTCTTTCATCTCTGCTCCCTCTTTGCTCAGGTGGGTCCCAGTTTCTGCAGGCCAAAAACCCTTAGACCCACTCCCAGGCGCCTCCAAAGCGCCGGCTCCCAGCCAGCCAGTGCACTGGCACTCGAATAGGGTGAGGGGGAAAGAGCCACATAAAGGAAGACCAAATCCTTCTCCAGGCTGCCCTATTCCTCATTTACCTGCGGCCGGTCAGGTGATCCTGCACGATGGTGCAGGTTCCTTCCCCACCCAAGCTACATCCACTCTGGGGCGTGCCTTGTACCTAGATCTCCATCACACACCTGGTCAAAGCCTGAAACCACCCTTGACCCAAAACTTATCCCCAACTTCCCCAGATCCCTCACTCTTTTTCCAGATGTTTTCAGGGGGTGACGGAAGGAGGGGGGAGTTAGATGGAAGAAGGTTTACTTAAGATCAAACCCTTAAGACACTATAAGTGTCCATGCCTATCTTTTGTCCCTGCCGCGGGGAAGAGTGGAGATTCTCAGCTAAAAACAACAAAAACAAAACAAAACAAACAACGAAACAAGAGCCTGCCTTCATGGCAAGGCTGTGTAAAGGAAAGGCAGGCTTGCTGTCTCCTTTCCCCAAAAGGCTCAGCGCCGGGCTGGCCAAGATCTGCTTAGATCCCAGGGCAATGCAGTTGCTATGACCGGAATAGTCACTGTACAGACACTCTGGTTCCCTGTTTGTGTGTGTTTTAAAGGCAAGGGAGAGACTAAAAAGTTTGTTGCCGTTAGCATTTATAATGAGACAAGTCCCAGTCTCCCTTCAGAGACTCTTCTGTCCATTTGTAAAGCGGGTAAAGTCATTGGTAAGTCAGCTTCTGTATCCTTGAAACAAGGGTGATGGCTGGTAAGCAGTGGTGGGGAGTCTCTTTGGGGCAATGAACCTGGATTAACAGTCTTGATGAGGAGAGCTCCATACAAGTCCATGGAATTCTGATTCTGATCATTGATCAGTGGAGTTAGATCTGTCTCCAAGTTTCCTTCCCCAAGGACTTAGAGCTGTCACTCTACCCCGCTACATGTTTATCACGTCCCTCTAACCCATCTGATGGAGCCCTGGTGGCACAGTGGTTAAGAGCTCGGCTGCTGACCAAAAGGTCGGCAGTTCGAATCCCCCAGCCGCTCTTTGGAAACCCTATGGGGCAATTCTACTATGTCCTATAGGGTTGCTATGAGTCGGAATCGAATTGACAGCAGTGTTTTTTTTTTTAACTTATCTGATTAGTATGCTCCCCACAGAGGCCACTTTCAGATTAAATCTTGAGTCAGCATGCAATATTCCACTTATTTTGCCTTTTAGTGTAAGATAGGTGCTTAAAATAAGGTCTCCATAAAATCAAAGAGTAGGTTGCTTTAACCAAAAAAATCAAGAAAGGGTCCAGCTCCTTTTGTAAATGATCAAAATGAGCTTACTTAAAAGTTATGCACTTGGTTTGCAACTGAAGACCTGAGAATTTAAGGTTGACTGTATAAAAAATGAAATTTTTACTGGGACGTAAGATCAATTTCAAGGTGTTAACCAGTATCGGATTCCTTATTCCCTGGCTAGCTATAATAAAAAGCCTCCACTTAAATCCATGGAATGGCATGACCTCCTTCCTTCTGCAGGGTGACTGAGAGAGGGTGCACCCCAGGGATCTTCAGGGACTGTGTTATAACCCCCAACCAGGGTGGGAAGGAAATGTACTTTTTTTTTTCCATCTCTACTCTACATGCTCCAGTCTTCAGGACAGGCTTTGTTAAAGTGTAAAATAATGATCTCATAAAGTTGTTCTAAGGATTCTTTATCCCATTGGGATTTGTGGTCATGTGAAAGTGACAGAAAGATAGGAGGTACTGGAACGCAGGTAAACATGGCAGGGTGCTTAGGACACTACTAGGGTGGGAGTGGAGGAATTAGTGACCCATTCACATATTACAGTTAGATTACAAATAATAACCTTAATACGTGTCATGCTTTTTGGGGCTTTCAGCTACCCCCTTCCTTCAAATACAACATTTTTGTGTGTGTGACAATATTTATATTATTGTTTTTCTGACATTTTGTTTTGTCGCAACACGCTAGCTGTATAAAGGAGAGCTTACTATAAGCTTTAAAAAACACCTATATATGTATAATATAATAAAATATTATATATATAGAGAGAAAGCAATTATAATGTGCCAGGTACTTTATATACAGTATTTCATT
Organism: Trichechus manatus latirostris; assembly: GCF_000243295.1. NCBI lineage: Eukaryota > Metazoa > Chordata > Mammalia > Sirenia > Trichechidae > Trichechus > Trichechus manatus. The sequence continues at coordinate 13,476,558 of NW_004444001.1, read as the reverse complement.
TATTCCCAACGTTTCTGTGAAGCAGGTGGTATCTCCATTTTACAGATGAGAAAATGGAGGGTCAGAGAACTTCAGTGGTTTGTCCTGGGCCACACAGCTAGCAAATGATGCTGCTGGGACTGGGACCCAGGACTGCCTGACTGCTCAGCTCATGTTCTTCCTCACTCCTGTGTCTCACTGCCTGTTTCACAACCTTCAATTGCTAGGTGATGAAACGTACCAACAGAGAAGGCTCACTGGGGAAAGCTGAGACTGATGGCTTGGTTTGTTGCAGAACATAACTGAGAATTACATGAGTGTCTTTGGAAGGAAGTGTTCTTGCCCCTTGCAGTTCTGTTTCTGATGAGTCAAGGCATCTGCCTGATATTGAAAACTAAAACACATACTGAAAGACAAAACATTATGTGTTCCAGGCCAAATGTCTGGAGACAAGACAAATGAGACCTTTAGGTTTGTGTCAGTGTTAAGGATTGCCCTAAAAGGGCTTGCCCAATGTATCACAACACAGAGATGGCCTCTTTCTCTTAGGGAGCTTGCACTGGACAGATGTCATGTTGGCAATCTGGCAGTCAGAAGGGAGCCATAATTGATAAGGAAATGAGTTCTAAAGTTTTGGAAACTGCTATTCTGCTTGTATTATGAAGCCCAGATAGACGGCCATTTGCTGTAAGAGCCTGCCTACTTATATTCATGCCTAGAAAGCATTAAGTATTTATGTTTGTCACTGCCATTGAGACTGGACATCTAGCTTAGTGCCACCTTCAGACCTTTGCTTATAAAGTTAATTTCCTAGTATGTTGCCATTGAACTTTGGTTGACTAGGCAGGCATGGGGTGGTGTGGTGAGGGGTGAAGTCCCGGATCATGTCAAGACTTTGGCAAGTTCAGGAAGACCTTTGAATTAGAATTACAGCTTTGAATTTTATATCCAAAAGATTGTCCCCTTTCTATTTACCTTAACTCCACAATCCCAGTGTGTCAAAGCTGGAAGGGAACGTAAAGCTCAACTGATATAACATCCTATATTTTCTTGGTTGAGGGGAAAAAAGCTAGATTGGGGAAGTGATTTATTTTTGATGTTAACTAAGCTACATGGAGCACCCTTTCTGAGCCAGGCACTGTCCTAGGAACACAGGGATGAGTTTGAATTTGGATCTTGTCCCCAAGGTACAATTTATATGGTATTTAAAATATACATAGCCATTAGTACTGCTGGTTGGGGTTTCATTTGCTTATATGTAATCAGGGGAAGAATGGACTATATACAGAGTTATATACAAAGAGTGATTTATATTAAAATATTCAAAACACTTGAAGTAACTTTGGCTGTTATTTTGAAAGTCAGAGAAAGCAAACACTTCCACATCTCAGGATGATCTATCTACATCAGACCTGGGTAGGGAAAGCGACGTAATCAAGGGAATGGGAAGAGCAGAACCCTACTGGAATGTAGGACTCCTGACTTACTCCCCAAGTCTCCCATCACTCCAATCAAAATGTAGAGAACGGGACCAAGCTTTCTTGTTGTACTGCTTCTAAAGGTTGAATCTGCCTTAGTTCCAATCCAAAACAAAGAAACCTCCAGTGTAAATAAACTATACAAGCAGACCAAATAATCAGGAAGAAAGTTCCTTATAATAGGATTCATCCTGCCTTAAGTTGAGAGAAAAAAGAGACTAAGTAGGTATAGGAGCACTGGTGGTGCAGCCGTTAAGCAGTCAGCTGCTAACTGAAAGGCTGGCAATTCGAGCCCACTCAGCAGCTCCGTGGAGAAAGACCTGGAGATCTGCTCCCTTAAAGATTACAGCCAAGAAAACCCTATGGGGCGGCTCTATTCTGTCACATGGGATCATTTTGAGTCGTAATTGACTCCACGGCACCTAACAACAACCACCTGGCTGAATTTGGACAAAGTCTATCAAGCTGGTCATGGTAAGCACAATTAGTGCCATATTTTCCAGGATAGTTTTCAGACGGTTCCTGTCTCCAGGTATGTCTTTATTGGACTGGGACAGGTAGGAGTGAGCTACCGAGCTGGCTCTAGCAGGCAGTCTGTGTCCTTTCTGTATCGTAGATCAGAGTGAGCAGACATCACACCTTAACTGTGCACTTTATGCCATCCGCAAAGATAAGAGGTAAAACCTCTTTGGAGATGCCGTAGGCAAGTTGAAAATTGGTTTTGTACTCAGCCAGCCCTTTATAAAGCATGTAAGCTATAATTGGCTTAAGCAAACTTTATTTAAAAAAAAAAAAAATTTTTTTTTTTTTCTTTTTAGTGATGAGAAATGGTCAGATGCATCATCAGACTGTTCAGGGGCCAGTATGAATTGAGTGACTTTTCCTTGTGTAAAATGCAATTCTGATTTTCCAGTAAGCATGAATACCCTGCTGGCCCTCTTCCCCCAAGCTGGCCTGGCACATTTTGGTGATGCCAGGTCACTGGCAACTTCTTGAAACACTGAGGTCCTTCTCTTCTATGATAAGAAGCCCAGGTTATCTCAAAGCCTTTTGGGCGTGTGTCTGATAACCATTTGGAGCAGAACCAGTCTGGACTATTAGATGCAGATATGTCTGTTTGAGAGGATGAAAAACCAAAGCCATAGTAGGAGTCAGCTTGGTACCCAAAGTTGAAACCCCAATTGGCATTAGCAGGAGGCTGGGCTTTGCTGCTGCTGGTGGCCAGCTGCTGAGCTTTGATTCTTTAGGGATAAGGAAGAGACCATGAATAAATACTGGCCTTGCCCCAGTGTTTATATTTGTCAAATAATAAAAAAAAAATTAACAGGAACCTTAAATTAGCTTGTATGCTACCACCTGGCTTTGCTACTACCTCCCATTTCCAGCCTGAATCCGAGGAGAGGAGCTTGGCCGGAGGTTGAAACCCTGAAGGAACCTGACAGCTGTTGGTGGGAAGGTGTGGACTCCGGGCTGTAGAGGGGTGGGACTCTCTGATATTTAGGCTGTTGTTTCAAAGCAATAAGTGATCTCACTTCTCTTGAGCGTTGCTAAAGGCCACCAGGAATGTGTCATTATCCCTGGTTTTGTGGCTATCTGAATTTTTTTTTTCACACGTCAGCACCCTGGCCTCGGAGACAACAGATGTTTGCAGTGCTGAGAAAGTCACGCCCAGAGGGACCTCAGGCGGAAGTGGGTGGGGCTGGGTAGGTTGTGGGTGAGTGGTCACCAAGCTATAGCCCTGTTTTCTTTAGAATATTTAAAAATTGTATCTTAAAAAAAATTATATCTTAAGGTTTTATCCTAAAGTTTAAATAAAAAAAAAAAAGGAGGTGGCTTTGTAAGCTAAGTCATAACAGGGCAGATCTCTACATAGTTTTCCATTTGCTTCATTTAAGCTTCTGCCTCCAGAACTGCTTTATGGCACCTTCGTCCCTTGGAGGCATTTACAAATCTGTCTGTTTTGAAGAGGAAATATAAGCTTAATGGATATAAGAGAGAGGAGAGGAGTGTCTATGACTACTCTAGCAATATACTGGAGCCACATGAGAGCAGCTGTGGATTCAATAGGTATACAGTACCACGGAAGGAGCCCTGGTGGTGTAGTGGTTAAGTGTTCGGCTGCTAATAGAAAGGTCAGTGGTTCAAACCCACCAGCTGCTCCATAGATGCAGCAGTCTGCTTCCATAAAGATGAATTACAGCCTTGGAAACTATGGGGCAGTTCTACTCCGTCCTACAGGGTCACAATGAGTCTGAATTGACTTGACGGCAACAGATTTGGTTTTTTTTTTGTTGTTTTTTTTTTAATAATAGTACCAAGGAAAGAGTCTTGATAGTGCCATGGTTAAGCACTTGGCTGTTCACCAAAAGGTTGGCAGTTTGAACCTACCTAGTGGCTATGTAGGAGAAAGACTTGATGATCTACTGCCATAAAGATTATAATCTAGAAAACCCTAAGGGGCAGTTCTACTCTGTCACATGGAGTCACTGGATTGAAAATTGACTCTATGGTACATAAGAACAACAACGTAGTACCAAAGGGACTATCTGGGTGGGGCAAATGGTTAGTGTGCTTGCTGCTAACTGAAAGGTTAAAGATTTGAGTTCGCCCAGAGGTGCCTTGGAATAAAGGCCTGGCAATCTACTTCCCAAAAATCATCCACTGAAGATCTAGGGAGCACATTCTATTCTGACACGCATGGGGTCTCCATGAGTTCTAGTCAACTTATTGGCAACTGGAGATAGTACCGAAGGAGTCTCTGGGTGGTGCAAATGGTTAATGCTCCTGGCTGCTAAAGGAAATGTTGCAGTCTTACAAGTCTGTGTGGATGTAGGATCAGCCCCATTTTACAGATAAGCAAATGAGGCTTAAGAGAGGTTATGGTCACACAGCTGGCAAATACTCTAGAGAAGATCAAATCTAGATCAGTGTGGCTTTGTACACACTGTTCTTTCTGCCAAGTTGTAGGTAGAACCAAAACTCCCATTGCCATCGAGTCAATTCCGACTCTTAGCGACCCTATAGGGGACAGGTAAACTTAATTTACCAGAATTTTGCTTCCTGTTAAGGGAATACTTTTGCCGGAGAGTTGAATGTTGTCTTTCCATCCAGTGAGCAGTTCTGCTCCATGATGGTGCTAGGAAGTTCAGCCAAAACTACTAGTTATGAAGTAAGAGCAACCTGTGTATGTGGATTGAAGGGGGAGGGCATGGAGTCACTGGCATGCATTTTCCTATGATGTGATTCTGACAGGCAATGGTGCCATGGTTAAGATGGAAAGGTAACTCCTGCAAATTGAAGTGTTATAAATAAGAAATGGATGCTTTGCTTTCCTGCTACTTGGATCATTTTGGAAAATATTTGCTTAGTGAGTAATAGTGTAACATGGATTCTGCTTAGCAATGTAGTTTCAACTCATCCTGAGAACTTGAGGACCTTTTAGGGTTTTCTTTGCTGCCGGTGTAATTATTTGTATAGGATATGTGCACGGGCTTGCACCATCTGTTGCCATTACTCCTTTTGTTAACTTTTAATTTCAGGTCTCTTAGAAACTAGTTTAATGTCATGACACGAGTGGTCCCATAGGTGATGTGTTTGTGTGGTTTATCACATTCACTTGTAGTATTCTCTTAAACAAGTTTTTAAACATCTCTTTGGAAACTCTGGTGACACAGTGGTTAAGAGTCTGGATGCTAACCAAAAGGTTGGCCGTTCGAATCCACCAGCTGCTCCTTGGGAACCGTACAGGTCAGTTCTACTCTGTCCTATAGGGTCGCTATGAATTGGAATCGACTCAACTCGATGGCAACGGGTTTGGTTTTTTGGGTTTTACTTACTGGGGTTGTCATGAGTAGCAATCAACTTGATGGCAACTGGTTTATAGATTGTTGAGACTGAGTAGAATATAGAGAGGTAAAGGATGAGAGGAAATTGTTGAATCATTGGTTCTGGAAAAGATGTTAGAGTTCTGGTCTCCCAAAAAACCTTTGGGACAAAACCATCATCTGATTTAATCCTAGTTACAGCCAGGTCAGGCTAACTAGAATTAGAAGAGATGGGAAGGGTTGAAAAGGGAAAATGAGATTGAAAGGCAAATGGCCGCAGGTTCCCAGAATACTTTGCCTGGTTATTATTCAATCCTCGGTCATCCTTTACTTCTAGAAGTCCATGGTCTCTCCTCTTGGTTTTAAACCTTGTGTACCTGGTCCAGGAAAAATAACAAAATGGACAAGGATTGTGTGTGCTTCTCTCTTCATTTAGAATGCTCAGGGCCGAAGTTGTTATTCCATTTCAGTTTTTCAAAGACAACAGACGATGTACTATTCATCTTTGTTTTTCTGGCTGAATGCCTTAACACACAGTAGTTAAGCCGTAAGTGATTGTTGAATGAATTCCAGAAGCTCTTGCTCTAAACTATTATTCACTCTAGACAAGTTTAGAAGGTGTTGGAACTTCAGCTACATCTCAGTACCATGAACTACATACAACTCAAGAAGATTCGAGTTATTGAGAAAGAACATTTTAGAATTAAGCAAATTGGTAGACTTGAAGAAAACTAGTGGATATAGAATTCTTTTTTTGTGTCTTCCCAATTCAATTCTATTTTTTTGACAGTGTACAGACATTTATGTATAGTTAAAACTAATGTGTATGTACCTGCCTGTGCTCTTTTTCTTTGTGTAGCTATTTTCTGTTGCTTTTCATTCATTGAATAAATATTTGTGGAGCATCTACTAAATGTCAGATGTTGCTAGATTCTGGGAATACTACGATATTGAAGGATTATTCATGGTCCCTGCCTCTTGGAGTTCATGGTTTATCAGCAAAGACAGAAGGAGTGACATTCAAGAGGCAGCCATTCCAAGAGCAGAAGAAAGAGACTATCAGTAGAGAAGAATAGCGTATGGCATGGCCCAGGGGTAGGAAAGAATCTACTATACATATTCAGGGAATAGAAAGAAGTGCATTGTGGTTGGTGCTCTGTGACAGCAGGAAGGGGAAGGGGGGCGGGTAATAGCTTGAGGGTAAAGAGACAGGTAGGGGCTAGATCATATAAGATGCTTTAAGGTGTGAAGGGGTCAGGATATCACTCAGAGTGCAGTGGAAAGCAGGGTTATAATACGGCTTTAGGAAGTAGGTTTTTTTTTTTTTAAAGATCACTTTGGCTACTGTATGCAGAATGGATTAAAGAAGGGGAAGCGTAGAAGCAAGGGTAGTTAGGTGCCATCAAGTCGGTTTTCCATTCATAGTGACCCCATGTGGCAGGGTGGAATTGCCCCATAGGGTTTTCAAGGCTGTAATCTTTACAGGATCAGATCATCAGGGCTTTCTCTCACAAAGCCACTGGATGGGTTCTAAATGCCAGCCTTTGAGTTAGCAGCCCATTGCTTAACTGTTGAGCCATCAGGACTCCTAGAAGCAAGAGGCCAGTTGGAATCTTTTGAAGTAGTTTAGGAGAGAGATGATGGTTCTACGGTGGTGGCAGTGAAGATGAGGATTACTGGACAGATTTGAGATATTTTGGAGTGAGGACTGACAGCTTACTGATGGTGAGGATATGAGTGGGGAGACGGGATTGAAGGAAAGGAGTCATCAAGGTTGACTCCGAGCTTTTAGCTTGAGCCATCTATGGTGGTCTGATTGCTTCGAAGGGGAAGGCTAGGGGAGCAGTGGGTGGGATTGAGGAGCCTGAAGTTTAGATTTTCATTTAGTACGTTTGAGGTGCCTTCATGCTTGCCATTTTTAATGGTCGTATTGCCATACCATTTTAATGGTGTTCTGATTGGCAGTGTGTTGAGTGGATCCTTCTGTTCTCGGATGCTTGGGTTGTTATTGTTCTACCACTGCAAGCAGCATTAACATAGTTGTCTCTGTACAAATCAATTACTCTTTCCTTTTGCCTCATTTCCATGGGGTGTATTCCCCAAAGTGGAATTGCCAGGTCAAAGGAAATGAATGAACACTTTTATGGCTCTTGCTGCATATTGCCAGATTGTGTTCCAAAAGAGTTAATTTATAGTGCTCTCAGCAATTTGTAAATGTGCCTTCCACCCCACAAGCCTGCCAGCACTGGAGTTTATTTATGCTGCTTTAATATAGATATGTACGGGTCCCTGGTTGTGGAAATTTGCATTTCAGTAGTGGACATTCAGCTAGGGATGTCATAAGTTTAACCACATTGATTACCTTTGTAATTCATATGGTCATATGGTCTCTGTTGCAGCTGCTCAACACTGCCTATATAGTGCGAAAGCAGCCCTAGGTAATACCTAGAGGAATGGGTGTGGCTGTGTTCCAATAAAACTTTATTTGTGGACCCTGAAATTTTAATTTCATAGAAACCTCATGTGTCACAAAATACTAGTCTTCTTTGATTTATTTTTTTCCCAAACATTCCTAGCTCACAGGCTATGCAAAAACAGGCCGAGGTTGGAGTTTGCCCATCCTTGTTTTAGACCATAGAATCATTAACATTTTGTAGGACTAGATCAGGGAGACACACTCAGGAAAATGCTCGTTCAAATTCTGCACCAGTTGTCTAAACGGTACTAATCAATAGTAAATTCTTTATCTTCTCTTGTTTTCTCATTTGCTGTATACTCAGTTTGTATTTTAAATCTATCTTTGAAAATGCCAGCTGGCCTTTTTTTCTCTTCCAAGTCATATTGCCATACAGCCGTATTTATTTATTTATTTATGTTGGTAGTATGCTCTAAGCCCGGCTGGGTATGTTTCAGGATTACAACTCTTTAAAATCTGGTGTCTCTGACACACTTCTCAGGGAATGGATTTTCGCGTTGTAATTGGGGAATTTTACAAGATTATCTAATCCCAAGGGAATGAAGCTAAAATAGTAGAATAAGTGGAGGGAGTGATAATTAAAATAACTAACGTTTATGGAGCACTTACTATGTGTCAGGAGCCCTGGTGGCACAGTGGTTAAAAGCTTGGCTGCTAACCAAAAGGTCAGCAGTTGGAATCTACCAGCTGCTCCTTGGAAACTCTATGGGGCAGTTCTACTCTGTCCTATAGGGTCACTGTGAGTTGGAATCGACTCGACGGCAACGAGTTTGGTTACGGGTTAACTATGTGTCAGCCATGTTCTATCTACTTTACCTGTATTACCAATTAATTCTCAAAACAATCTTATGACAGTAGGTATTATGATTATCTCCATTATACCAGTGAGGACACTGAGGCACTAAAGTTGAGCTACTTGCGTGATAGAGCTGGGCGGGCCTGGCACATTTCAGGCTAAAATAGGTTGTGTTTATATTTCATGCTGGCGTTGCCACATTGGCTGATGTCCTTGGTTTTGCCTTGGTTTACATGCTCTTCTGTAAATCTTTAACGATGGGCACAGAGGAGTATTTCCCTATACCTATCTCAATTTTAACCCTATGGGGCAGTTCTACTCTGTCCGGTAGGGTCTCTATGAGTCAGAATTAACTTAATGGCAATGGTTTTTGTTTGTTTTTAAATCCCAACTGTGTTGCATATAATGCCAATTCATTTACTACTTACTGGCTAAATAAATGGGCAGCTTGCTCTTGGTTCCTCTGTGTAGATGGAGGTCTTAGCCTAAAGACATAGCCACTGTGAGGGAAGGAGATGAGGTTCTGTGGTCCAGGGACTGAATGTGGAGCGCGCACCGTCTTCTGCATTGCAGGTGCTAGGGAAGACAGCATCTGGGTTAAGTTTTGCCTGTTTTTTTCCTTTTCCCAGTGTCCCCTAAGCTTGCCTCCTTCCAGTCCTATAGTCAGCATGTCTAGCCTTGGCAATCTCTATATCTACCAACTAGAAAAACAGCCTCTGCTTTTGCCCTAGTAACAAGCTTTTGTTTTTTTCTTTAAATCAGAGAGGATAGTAGGAAATGCAAGAGTTGACTGAATTTCTATAACTGCAGACATTTTTGTCTGTAATCTGTGGAAGGCTTATCTTTGAAGCTTTCTTCTTCGTATATATTTTTCTCCCCTCTCCTCAGATCTAGAGAATTCCAAGCAGCCAATGTCTTGATATTACAAATTTGATGTGATGCTCAAAATAAAATGGTCAGAAATTCTGGGGGTGTCCAGCTCTGCTTGGCTTTTATCTTTTTTTTTTTTTT
>NW_004444001.1:13394295-13466894 GCF_000243295.1 Trichechus manatus latirostris | reverse complement strand
TCCTTTTCCAAATTATTCCGTCACCACTGTCTTCAACTCACTGTCCCCTAGGCTTCCCATCAAACCTTTTGATTTGCTGTTGTCAATTTGATCTCACATAGATAATTCTTTTTTTTTTTTTATACTTTAGATGAAGGTTTACAGAACAAAATCGTTTTTCATTAAATATGTCAGTACACATATTGCCCTATGACAATGGTTAACAACCCCATGACAGGTCAACACTGTCCTTACTCAATCTTGGGTTCCTATCACCAGCTTTCCTGTCCCCTCCTACCTTCTAGTCCTTGTCTCTGGACTACTGTGCCTCATTAGTCCCGTTCTATTTTATGGGGCTGTCCAATGGCTTTTGTCTTTTGATCATGTATTAGAATGTTTCAGAGTCACCATCTCAGGAATAACGTGGCTGCCTTTTCTTTGTCGTTTTCTCCACAATAACTGAGTTTCCTCTCAAAAGATTAGCTTATGCAGCATTTAGAAAAAAAATTGCTGCAGCAAACTCACAGGCAGCCTCCCTGCTTGTCCACTTTGAATAGACAAGAGTTTATGACTACCTTGAATAGGCTCATTTTATATTAAAAAAAATTCTTAGAATTTGATGAGGATCAAGAATGACATAAATATGTTGTGATTGTAAATTACAAGAATTATTTTTATTGTTGAAGTCATGGAATAGGAACTGTTAAAGAATAGACATCAACATTCTCGTGTGTATTAGTACCTCTGGGTACTTCTTATCCTCAGTCCGATTCATCTCTGGGCCCAAAAGTAGAAGTGACAGGACAGGTATAACGTGGGTCACCAGGGTGAGTGCGGAGACCCTGGATGACTTTATAGCTGGAATTTTAGAGCTACTTCTTGCCTTCTTTGAAATTTGCTTTGTCCTGGGTTTTACCTTTTAATCACCCAGTAAGTACTTACAGTGCTTCTACATCCTCTACAAGTTGGGACAGTACCATGTACTGATATGGTGATATCATCCTGGATAAATGAAATTTGCCAAATAACTGAAGTTTAAACTAGACAACTTCAGGAGAATAATCTCTTTATACTGTGTAGAGTTCTAAGTACCAAGTTAGTATAATCTTTTAAAAAAGGGAAAGGGGTTGTTTTTAACTCTTTAGTACATCAGCTTGTCATTTAGAGTACCATGCTGAGCATAATTCTCGTGAACCAGTTATGGTACTGAAAGCAGAGTGATGCCCTCAGGGTCTTTGGAGGTGAAGTGAACTATTTGCCCCTGCACTGAAGGGTCCCAGAGTGCCTTACTTCTTCACTTATGGTGGCTACATTGGGGAGGCTCTCTTTTTTCACACTTGCTTTTATTACCCGTGCTTGTCTTCAGCAACCTCCTCCACCATCACACTTTAATTTGCTGCTTCTAATTACTTATGGTCTGCAAATTTTTTTTTCATTTATTTAATCAAGAAACACTTGCCAGGTATATCAAGAATCAGGTGCTGTCCTTGAGGGTTTACACAGTATCAGTATGTAAAATTGATCCGATCCTTGTCCTCTTGGAGTTTGTGGGACAGAGGGGAAGACGCATTAAAGAGATAAAGTAAAATTTTGATAAAATAAATGTAAAACCAAACCTCAAAAGCAAACTTGTTGCCATCAAGTTGATTCCAACTCATAGCGATCCTGTAGGACAGAGTAGAACTGCCCCATAGGGATTCCAAGGAACCGCTGATGGATTCCAACTGTCAACCTTTTGCTTAGCAGCCAAGCTCTTAACCACTGCTCTACTAGGGCTCCAAATGTAAAACAGATTAAGTATAAAATTTTGGTGGTCACACAGGAAAAAAAGGGAATAAGAAGAGGTTGTGAAACCTGTTTTAAGTGGGGAGGGCAGGGATGGCTTTCCAGAGGAAGTTCCTTCACTGTTAAAGGTTTTGCATTCCATCCTAAGTCATGTGGGAAGCCGTTGAGAGGATGAACAGATCAGATTTGGTGTATGAATTGGGGTGGGTCCCGAGAAAAGCCAAGAACTCAGTTCTCGTTGCTAGTCTGTCAGAGGAGATCTGAAGGTTCCTGTGAGTGAGCTCCTGGTGCCTGCATTTTTTAACATTTCTTTTGACTGCTCAGAGCAGGGGTTGGTGGACTTTTTCTTAAAGGGCGTGATAGTAAATACTTTGTTTGCAAGCCATACTCTCTCAGTTGCAACTATCCATCTCTGCCTTTGTATCCTGAAAGCAACCTGTTGTTGTTGTGTGCCAACAAGTGGATTCTAACTCACAGTGACCCTCCAGGATAGAGTAGAACTTCCCCATAAGATTTCCCAGGTTGCAATCTTTATGGGAGCAGATTGCCAGGTCTTTTCTTCTGTGGAGCTGCTAGTGGGTTTGAAGCTCCGACGTTTCAGTTAGCAGCCGAGCACTTAACCATTGAGCCACCAGGGCTCTGAACGCAACCTAACCAAACCTAAATGAATGGCTGTGTTCCAACGACACTTATGTGGGATTTAGTTTTCTTTCCCTGGCTCAGAAGATGCTTTCCTTGTTATTTCCATGATCTTCATTTTTGAGGTGGTTGAGCAAGGGAGGAAATGTAATCTTTGTGGCTGTCCCTGGCCTCAAGCTGCTTATAATCGTTAGGGGAAGATAAATATATACACTTATGAGGCCATTAGCAAATGTTACAAAACAATATGTAATTAAGTACCAAAATGATTAACAGAAACAGGAAATGTGATAAAGAGGTCAGCTCATCTGCTTGGAATCTGGGTGGTTAGGAATAGTTTATTAAAAAGGCTTCACCGAGAAGGTGGAAACTGAGGTCAACAGTCATAGAATCCTAGAAGGTTAGAGTTGAATACAGCTTAATCTAGCCTGCTAATTTAACAGGTGAGTAGAATGAGGTGCAAAAAGGTGAACCAGCTGACCATAAGGCAGAGACTGGGTGGTGAAAATGGTTAAAGCACTCAGCTGCTAACTGAAAGGTTGGAGGTTCAAGTCCACCCAGAGGCATGCACCTTGGTGATCTATTTCCAAAAATTCAGTCATTGGAAACCTGGTGGAGCACATTTCTACTCTGACACGTGTAGGATCTCCAGAGTCATAATCAACTTAGAGGCAACTGGTTTTTAGACAAGAACACAAGTCTTCTGTTCTCCAAATCTATGCCCAGATATTCTTTCTACTCCAGGTCTGGTCTGCCTGTGTGTGTTGAAAATACGTATATAGTGGATGCATATTAGTAGAGAGGAGGGGATGAGTTGAGAGGTTCCAAATTATGGACTGTATTGAGACTTCTTTTGTCTTTGAAGAAAGTACTTCTCAAAAGACTGAGAGTAGCATGGTTGTATCTGTCATTTGGAATGGGAAGGGAAGGAAAAAACTGGAAGGTGAAAGGGGAAGAGAGGAATATAGAACATAGAAAAAAATGCATGCACACAATGATATATGGTCAAGGAAACAGCCTACATGTTTTCAGTAGGGAGAATCTTTAAATTAAGGCATAATTCATTCTGTGGAAGAGAACTTGACTGTTTTAAAGAATGAGGTAGCCTGTATGTTCTGACATGGAAAAATTTCAGTGCCACAATCTATGACGATGAACAAAAGTAATGCTTGTCTGTATTAGATGTGTAAAACAAATCAAAACCAAAAGCAACTGAAGCAGCCAACTTAAAGTATGTATGGGGTGTGTGTGTGTGTGTGTGTGTGTGTGTGTGTGTTCAAATGCTCAGAAATTGGTCTGGAAAGATGTGTACCAAATCTGAGCAGGGACTTAAATGTTTTACTCTGTATATTTCCTGATATTTAGAATTAGTATAACAGTGTTTATTTTTTGTGATAAAAATAATAAATAAATCTAATAAATTGAATAAATAGATTTAAAAAGAACATTAAGACACGGAAAAGGGCTCGACTGGGTAAGAGGTGTTTCTCATAGAATCAGAGCATATGAGAGCCAGAGGGATCTTGGCTTAGTTTACCCGTTGCTGTCTAATTGATTGTGACTCATAGAAACCCTATAGGACAGAGTAGAACTACCCCATAGAGTTTCCAAGGCTGTAAATCTTTGCAGAAGCAGACTGCTGTGTCTTTCTCCCTCCGAGCGGCTGGTGGGTTTGAACCACCCACCTTTCGGTTAGCAGCCCAGTGCTTACCACTGTGCCACGAGGGCGCCTTTGGCTTAGTGTAGGGGGTTGAAAACTTGGTTGGGCATCAGAATCACTTGGAGAGATTAAAAACAAAACCAGCTAAAGCTAAAACAACAAATCCCTGACCCCACTGCAGACTCACAATGATCTCAGGTGAAGGGCTTGGGGATGTGAATTTTTTAAAAAGATTCCCTGGTAATTGTGATGCTGCCTTTGAAGCCTGAGGCTTTGGTGCGCCTCTAATCTAGTTTACTCATCTCTGAACAAATGAGAGAACTCTGGGTCTTGAGCCTCAGATGTATGGACTGATGCCTCTTGCAATTTTGTCTGTTTCCTGCTTTGGGCATCTTTCCCTGGTATTAACTGCAGGCATCGTCTAAATATGTTTTTATGTTACATAGGGAAAGTCCGTAAATGTGTTTTTTAACTTAATCCACCTCCTCCCCACTACCCATTGCTTCACCCCCACAATCATCTTTGGGAATGGTGGTGGTTAGTGGGAAAAGCCCTAGTTTTACATTATGATTCTTCAGTTGACTAAAAGGAACTTTTCTTAGGTTCCTTCTGTGTCTTTGTAAAGAGAAAGAGAAGTTGCCTCTGCGTCTCCTTAGCTGGATTTCTGTAAGGAAAACGAGCCCTCAGAGCCGTTCCTCCAGCTCTGTAGCACAGACCAGTTTATCTGTTTAGCCTTTATCTTTAGAGTTGGAAGACATCTTAGCGGTCCCCCTAGCTCGGTGGTTTTTAGACTTGTTTTAGCAGGAAAACCTTCCTCTGATGAAGTCTTACTTGGAAGCTCCATTAGCAAATTGGTAAAGCAAGCCAGTCTGTTTGAGGCAACCGTGAGAGGCTTGGAGCTCTGTGTCCCGCCCCTCCCCCTGGGCCCTCAGTTATATCCTCCCAGCCCAATGGGCAGCACTGGGAGCTGTGTTCTGCCCAGCACTCTCGAGTCCAATTTGAAAGTCACTGATTTCTTCTTCTTCCCCCTTCCATAGATAATCATTCACCAAATCCAGCTGATCTAACCCATCAAATCTATCTCCTTCTCTCCATCTTCATGACTCACAGTGTAGTCCAAGTTACTTTAGCTTTTGCCTTGACTCTGTCTAAGTGGGCTTTCTCATCTACTTCACCTCTACCCCCTTTTTACCTTGTGCTCTGCACCAGGAAACTTTTTAAATTCACAAATCTGATTATATACCTCTTCTCCACTTCCCTCCCCCATATAAACATATAATGGCATCTCATTGCATTTAGGATTAAGATAAAAATTCTGGAGCCTCCCCCAAATTTAACTATGGCCACTCTGCCACATCTTGAGGCAGAACGACAGAAGCTTCCTAGTTCCTGAGCTGAGCTTCCTTCTGCTTCCAGCTTTTATGCTGGGGTTCCTCTGCCTAATCCCTTCTGACTTCCCCTGCCCTGAGTTAATTTCTGCTTCCCTGTCCTTCAAAGCTACTCCAAAACATTTCTCTGATATCCCCAAATGGAACATCTGCTAACCCCCTCTCTGGGACTCTATTTCTCCTCCTCAGCAATCTCTATTCTAATTATTTCTGGTGTAATGAGTTGTTTTTCATCAGTCCCCCCTTAGAACGCAAACTCCATGAGGGCTAGAATAGAGTTTTCAAGGTTCTTTTCTCAGCCTGTGGCACGGTGCCTTGCACACACATAGTAAGTCATCAATAAATACCTGCTGAATGAATTCATAGTGTCTAGGTTTTGCACAAATCTCATTTCTAGTGTTTCGCCTTCCCTTGGCTATCCTTAGAGACAAGACTGAGGAGACATCATTGTTAGTGAGCTCTGTTTGTAGGAGCTCAAACTGCCTCCCGGAACCTAAGATAATTTAAAGGTCCAGTTTTAGAGCTGCATTGTCTAAAGTAGGTTACCCAGTATGATGCAGTTTAAAAAAGAGTCCTGAGATTTGCTTTAATTGGAAAATTGATCAGTTATTTTAAATGAACAAAGAACTGAAAAATCTACTTAAAGGCGGTAGAAAAGTGCGGGTGGAGTGGGGTCTGGAGGTAGGTTTTGTGTACTGCTATGGGACCTGTAAGGAGCCCTGGTGGTGCAATGGTTAAGCTCTGAGTTGCTAACCGAAAGGTGGTTCGCACCCACCCAGCTGCTCCACAGAGAAACGCTCCTATAGAAATAACAGCCTAGGAAACCCTATGGGGGAAGCAGCAGCGGAGGTTGTTCCCATTTCCCCTCCTCCTTCCCTTCTCTGGCAGGCCCCCTACGCTCCACAGTCCCAGGCCCATCATGTCCTAGAAGCAGGAAGAGGAGAACCCTTCAGAGGAGGAGATTGACGAGGAGAAGCAGGACACATAGGAGAAGGAAGGTATTCTTCCTGAGAGAGCTGAGGAGGCAAAGCTAAAGGCCAAATATTCAAGCCTAGGACAAAAGCCTCGAGGCTCCACTTCCTCATGAAGAGACTCCAGAAAGGGCAAAAATGCTTTGGCTCAGGAGACTTCGACATGGCCAAAGCCAAGATGAAGAATAAGCAGCTGCCAACTGCAGGACTAGACAAGAGCCTGGTGACCTCCCAGCCCACAGAACCTGCCCCAGAGAAAGTCTTCACTGGTCACCAGCAAGCTTGTGGGTGGCCACACTGAATGATGCTGCCTGGGGCTCCTGCCAAATCCTGCGACGCCACCCCCCCCCCCAGGGCCCTGTGCTGTCTCCTGCCCCTCCCTGCTTTTGCAGCCAGGGAACAGGAGGTGGCCTGGGCTTGAGCTGGAGAGGCAGAAGCCCCTGCCCTCGGTGTCCCAGCGCGTGGAGCCCCTTGGGCTAAGCACCAAGACCTTGAACTTATTCTACCTTTTTTTCCAAAGAACTGTTGGGAGAAATTTCAATGAAATCCTGGGGGTGGAGTTGAGAAGGTGGGTGGGGTAGAGGACTTGGGGGAATATGAATTAGGGCTTGGACCTAATAAAAAAATTCCTGACTATCTTCCTTCTTAACCACGTGGCAGGTGTGGAGTGGGTATCGGGAGAAAGTGGAGTGGACTAAAGATGAGGGGTTCCAGTTCAGCTGTGTAGAAAAATGCCTTGATTGCTTGGATGTGACTGGGGACATGGTGTCAGATAAAAGAAACTGTCTCTCTAAATGTGACAGATGCAAAGAGCTCCTCTGGTTCTGCAGCGCAAGCTGAGAATCAGCGTTAATTGTTCATAAAAACGTGCTGTTGTCTTGAACTAGATTTGCTCTGGGGAGAAGGGCAGTGAGTGTGGGGAGCCCCACAGGGCCCAGGGGACTTTTTCAGTATTTGAAATAAAAAAAAAAAAAAAGGAGAAGAGGAATAAGATCCATAAAAAAAACCTCAACCCAGAAAATAAATAAATAAACCCTGTGGGGCAGTTCTTCTCAGTCACATGGGGTCACTATGAGTCAAAAATCATCTCGATGGCACCCAATAGCAACAACAACAAGGGGACCTCTGGTAATACAGTAATCAGGGAACCGATGCAGACCCTGCCATCACTGCTGTCTTCGGTAGCGGCCGCTGTAGTCAGTATTTAGAAGTGCATATCCTGGGGAACCATAAGAAACTGTAGGAGGCCTAGCCACTCCCCCCACCCCCAGACACACACAGTGTTATTTGTGACCCCCCTGTTATCTTTCTGCTGAGTTATCCTCCTGGGTGTGTGTCTCCCACCCAGGTAAGGAGACAGAACACACGGTGATGCTGGTCCCCAACCACTGCTCCCTGGCCAGGTCTCAGCTCCGATCTTTGCTTTCATTTAAGTTGCGTCAGTGTAATAACCTGTCATTTGTGTTATTTATACATCTTTTTAAATTTCTACGACACTGCAGCTATGAAAAATTGCTTTTGCACTTAGAAACCAGATAGTATATAGAACTTGCGGGAATACAGAGAAAGGGCACTTTTGCAACCTCATGGGCCAGGTCTTTAGCGTGGGGGAGATTGGATCTAATCTCGTCCTTGCTGGACTTGACAAATGGAACTTGGGCTCCACAGGATGGTGGGGGGCTTTTTTGTTCAGCTACCTAATGCATCTGCTATGCTTAGAGTGGTGGGGGTGAATTTTGCAAATAGAAGGAGCAACAAAAGCCAGAACTGAGAAGGGAAGACATTACAGAGCTTTTACAGGAGGTTCTTTTTCTTCAGGGTCTAAAATGAAGTTAAGCTTCTTCACTTGAAAATCACTATCCTGTTTTTGTCTCAGTTTAAAGAAAAGATGAATATATCTTCATAAGCTGAAAATTTGTTTTAAATTTTATCACTTAACCAGAGGCAGCTCTGGGATAGGGTGAGGGGCTTAAAGGAAGATACTTTGGTTTAAGTAATTAAACTTTGGGGAAACCAAATCTTGGGTTAAGTTTCAAAGAGCTTACAAAGACAGGCACTCTGATCACTTTGGAAAAGAAAAATGTCTTGCTTTATTTTCTTGGTTACTAGCACAGTGGCAGATTTGGAAGGCATTTCCCCTGTCGGGGAACTGATAGTTTGAGGTGCCATTATTTTCTTGACATATAACCTTTCTCCATTTCATAAAGGACAGTGAAAGCTTTATTGTTGGGAAAAAATGAAGATTTTCTCAATCTTTGTTAATGCAGAAGAGCTCTTTTTTTTTTTTTATTGTGTTTTAGATGTTCACAGAGCAAATTAGTTTCTCATTAAACAGTTAATGTACATACTGTTTTGTGACATTGGTTGCCAACCCCATGAAATGCCAACACTCTCCCCTTCTCGACCTTGGGTTCCCCATTATCAGCTTTCCTGTCCCCTTCTGCCTTCTTGTCCTTGACCCTGGGTCAGTGTGCCCATTTAGTCTCATTTTGTTTTATGGGCTTGTCTAATCTTTGGATGAAGGGCAAACCTTAGGAGTGATTTCGTTACTGAGTTAAAAGGGTGTCCAGGGGCTATACTCTCTGGGTTTCTCCAGTCTCTGTCTGGCCAGTAAGTCTGGTCTTTTTTTGTGAGTTAAAATTTTGTTCTACATTTTTCTCCAGCTCTGTCCGGGACCCTCTATTGTGGTACCTGTCAGAGCAGTCAGTAGTGGTAACCAGGCATCATCTAGTTGTGCTGGACTCAGTCTGGTGGAGGCCGTGGTAGTTGTGGTCTGTTAGTCCTTTGGACCAATCCTTCCCTTGTGTCTTTGGTCTTCCTCATTCTCCCTTGAGAAGAGCTCTTTTTAAATATTCGTTCTTAAATTCTTTCCCCCTCTCAAAAGGACCTCAGGATTTAGTGCACAAATGTAATTTCCTTTCCCCCAAGTTATCACTCTGGAAGCTAGTGTAAAATCCTGTCTAGCTGGGTGAAGTTTCTGTTCTATGAATTAAATTAAAATGTTTATGGAGTACCTTTTGTTGGACCCAAATTTGTGCTTGGGCTCCTCGGTGACTGCAGGTCCACACCCCAGTGACCATGGCCTTCAGAGGCTGAACAAACAGGGCAGGAATCTAAAAGCATCAACTCTGTTGTTTAAAGCACATTACCAAGAATGCCAAGGGCCTGTCTCTGTTTAAAAAACAAAAAACAAAAAAATTGTTTTGCTTCTCATAGACGAAACTGCTGAAGAAATTGTGCCAGGTCTATGGTGCTGTGGAAATAGTAACCTGAATATATGCCATCCTAGTTCTCATTTGCTTTGTCCTGGCATCAAAACGTGGCCCTTTAACTTTTGGGTCATGGAAAGGAAGACAAATATTCAGCAGGTTATTTTCTTCTTGCATTAGGATTTTAACTTCTGTATAGCATTTATAATACTAGCTATAGAGTGCTTGCACATACATATTCTCCATTGATTTCCATAATAAATTTGAGAGGTGTCGTCAGCTTCATTTTACAGATAGAATTTGAAAAAAGCTGAAGCAAAGGTCAAGTAACTAAAGCATCATTTCACAGATAGCAGAGCAAGTGCTAGGAGTTCCTGGGTGGTGCAAATGGTTAAGTGCTTGACTACTCATCAAAAGGTTGGCTGTTGGAACCTACCCAGAAGTACCTTGGGAGAAAGGCTTGGCAATCAGCTTCTGAACGGTCACAGCCTTCAAAACCCTATGGAGCACAGTTCTGCTCTGCACACATGGGTTGCCATGAGACGGACTTGACTCAATGGCAACTGGTTTGGTAGGTCAGGTGCTCAGATGGAATCCAAGTCTTTGTTTCCTTCTGTTGTGTTACAGCAGAAGTGTCAAGAGGATGCATTACTAGTCATATCTTTCATATGAATGGTGATGGTGGCATTGGGATTGTTCCTTTCTTCTCGTGTGTTCCTATATAACACCTTCTTGGTTTTTGTTCCTTCCCCCTCCCTTTTTATTTCTTTCAGCTTGGATTCCTTAGCACCACCACCGCTCAGCCAGAACAGAAGGCCTCAAATTTGATTGGCACATACCGCCATGTTGACCGTGCCACTGGCCAGGTGCTAACCTGTGACAAATGTCCAGCAGGAACCTATGTGTCTGAGCACTGTACCAGCACAAGCCTGCGTGTCTGCAGCAGTTGCCCCATGGGCACCTTCACCAGGCATGAGAATGGCATTGAGAAATGCCATGACTGTAGTCAGCCATGCCCATGGCCAATGATTGAGAAATTACCTTGTGCTGCCTTGACTGACCGAGAGTGCACCTGCCCACCAGGCATGTTCCAGTCTAACGCTACCTGTGCCCCCCACACGGTGTGTCCTGTGGGTTGGGGTGTGCGGAAGAAAGGGACAGAGATGGAGGATGTGCGGTGTAAGCAGTGCGCTCGGGGTACCTTCTCTGATGTGCCTTCTAGTGTGATGAAATGCAAAGCATACACAGACTGTCTGAGTCAGAACCTGGTGGTGATCAAGCCGGGGACCAAGGAGGCAGACAATGTCTGCGGCACACTCCCGTCGTTCTCAAGCACGACCCCACCTTCCCCTGGCACAGCCATCTTTTCACACCCTGAGCACATGGATTCCCATGAAGTCCCTTCCTCCACTTATGTTCCCAAAGGTAACTTAACCTCATGGGTTATTTGTCTGAGGAAGGCTTTGAGCCTAATAGTATCAATGAGGGGCTTGTACCAAGAATGTTTTCTCAGTTTTGCATACTCCAAAGTCACTTTTGGAAGAAGGGGCCTCCACTTGAGGCTAATTAAATTTGACTTCTTTGGACCTATTAGATTTCATTTCAGAAGTTTTCTATTAAGGGGGATCAAATATCTGAAAACTAGGCCACATGAGGCTAGAAAGTAATAACTGAGAGAAACAAGACAGTGTGTGACTGTGTGTAAGTCATTTAACCTCTTCATGCCTCCCTTTCAAACTTATCAAATAAATGAGTGAATTGGATGTTTAAGGGCACAAAAATATACTATATGGAGTCAATCCTGAGCAGATACAGCCAGAAGGAAAGAAGGAGAGGAAAGGGGAAAATTTCACTAAATCAGGAAAGGGGGAGGGATGAGTATTGGATCAAAGTGAGATGGGAATGGGAAGAAAAGTTAGAATCTTCAGGAAACAAGCAAATTTGTATCAAATTGAAGGTAACTAGCATTCGCATCTGAAAAATAATAACTCTTTTTTTCCAAGGATTTTAACCTAATCCTTTCCTTCAAGCATCCCAGTTTTCCTCAGAATTCATTTTGAATCTTAGTCAGAATAGAGAATTTAACCTTTATTTCCAGATCCTTTTTGATTGGACTCAGTATCCATGAGATGATAACCAACTTGAGTTGTGCTTCCTAGCAAACTCTCATGTGTGATTACATTTGATCTCCATGAAAACCGTTTAAGGAGAGTCTTCTCACAACCTCTATTTTTGAAATAAAAAATAGACTCAGAGGGCTCAGATGACCTGTCCAGGTGCTTGCAGGGGCTGATACAGTCCAGGTCCTGTCTCTGGGACTCAGAATTCCCAGCATTCACACTCATTAATGAAGATTGCTTGTGGAAGCTGCTCTGAAAAAAGACCACTAAGTTGCAGATGCTGAGAAAGTTCTGCCTTATTTTAGCCCCTGCCTCGTCCCACCAAACCTTGAATGTGAGCTCTTTTCTTTATTTTGGTCACATTCCCTGTTTTACCAGTACATCACGAAATAGCCAAAAGGTAGGCCAGAAGGAATATGAACAATGGGATTAAATTTGAACTTGTTCTCTGAGTAACCAGAATAACATAGGAGTCAACCAGAGCTGTGAGCATACATGTGTCTGCTCAGTATGTGACGTACAGGGGAAGCTACCATGAAGGCCAGATGTTGGAACTCTGAAAATACCCTTGGTTTTGGCATAAGGAAGTAAGCTTAGCTGTTCAGTTCAGTTTTTACCCTCCACATAAAGTTGCTATTAAAAAGATTTTTATGAAAAATGTACAAAATAAATTCATTCTTAAGCTCCAAAGGTCGTCTCTTCTTTGATTATCTGACCTGGTTTGGAGATGACCAGGGAGAGGAGGGAATATATAGATCCCCAAATATAGAAAAGTTTTTCCCCTTCCTTACTCTTTTTCTAGGCATGAACTCAACAGAATCCAACTCTTCTGCCTCTGTTAGACCAAAGGTACCAAGTGGCATCCAGGAAGGGACAGTCCCTGACAACACAAGCTCAGCGAGGGGGGAGGAAGGTGAGAACAAGACCCTCCCAAACCTCCAGGTCGTCAACCACCAGCAAGGCCCCCACCACAGACACATCCTGAAGCTGCTGCCATCATCCATGGAGGCCATGGGGGGTGAGAAGTCCAGCACACCCATCAAGGTTCCCAAGAGGGGCCATCCCAGACAGAACCTACACAAGCATTTTGACATCAATGAGCATTTGCCCTGGATGATCGTGCTTTTCCTTCTGCTGGTGCTTGTTGTGATAGTGGTGTGCAGTATCCGGAAAAGCTCAAGAACTCTGAAAAAGGGCCCCCGGCAGGATCCTAGCGCCATTGTGGAAAAGGCAGGGCTGAAGAAATCCGTGACCCCAACCCAGAACCGGGAGAAGTGGATCTACTACTGCAATGGCCATGGTGAGCCTTCTGTATTTTCTCCTTGCTTACAGATCCCCTTGCCTTTCCTTCCCTAATTTCTGTTGTTTGGAGATATGGGACATGCACAGTTTCTGGAATCTCTTTTGTAGACCAAGTGCTGTTTGATCTAGATGTATTATAGGAAATGAAGTGGTCAACATTAGACATGATGTGTTCGGAGAGAATAACCCCACCTCCCTTATTTTCCCCTGGCACCTTTAAAACAGGAGGATGTTGCAGAATCAGAGACCTGAGAGTGACCATAAGGACTTTGTTCAACCTTGTCATTTAACAAATCAGGAATTGAATTCAGAGAGGTTTGACTGCATTGACCCCAGGCTAGTTGTTTGTTCAAGGCAGATGGGACTAGACTCCAGGCATCCTGACTATTGGAGCCCTTGTTTTCTCTACACTCTTAGACCCTAAGCAGGAGCCCTGGTTGTGCAATGGTTAAGCACTCGGCTGCTAACCGAAAGGTTGGTGGTTTGAATCTACCAGCCGCTTCATGTGAGAAAAGACTTGGCAGTCTGCTGCTGTAAAGATTTCAGACTAGAAAACCCTATGGGGGCAGTTCTACTCTGTCCTGCAGGGTTGCTATAAGTTGGAATTGACTTGACTGCACACAATAACAGACCACTAAGAAAACAGAGGGGGAAAATTTAAGTTTGTCCTTTGAATCTGAGTCTTGCTTTAGATTTCTGTAACTTTAAATGTAAATGAGGAAATTCTTTTACTTAACATTTTTTCACTTAAATTTTTAGGATTCCATTTCTATTGGGAGGCTAGGAGGGTCTTTTGGATTATAGACATCCAATGCTTAATATGTTGATGATTATCTGAGGCTGGGCCCTACCTCTTTTACTTAATAGTCAGCATGTGTTGATACTGGCTGGAATATTTTGGTCTTTTCTCTTCTGAGAGCACAAAAAAGCTTATGGAACTTGCCCTGACAGCTAAGTTTGATCTGAAGACTACAGTTTTCAGATGGGCAGCAACTTCCCTTTCTTTAAATCCTAAATTAGATTGCAGCTTAAGGTTCTGATAATCCCATTCAGGCACCTCCTTTCCCCTTAACAGTATATGCCTTCCTTTCTAAAAAGCAATTTGGCATTTTGTATTGTCTAAAAAATGTTTATACCTTTTAGCACAGCAATTCTATTTCTGTGAATCTATCATAAAGATATAAACCAGAAATACTAAAAAAACAGAAAAACTAAGCACAAAGAGCTTTAGCTTTTAACTCAGCATTATGTATGATGTTAAATACTGAAAACAACCAAAGGGCCGGTTTTAAGAAAATGACTAAGTAAATTATGGCATATCCATATAATGGAATATTGTGTCACCTTGAAGATTTTATGAAGTTTTTTTTTTCTTTCCCATGTCATGGGGGAATGCTTATATACATTAAAGAAAAAAAAAACAGGCTACATAATTCATATTGGAGCCCTGGTGGCATAGTGGTTAAAAGCTCGGCTGTTAACCAAAAGGTTGGCAGTTTGAATCCAGCAGCTGCTCCTTGGAAGCTTTATGGGGCAGTTCTACTCTGTCCTATAAGGTCACTATGAGTCAGAATTGACTTGATAGCAACGAGTTTTTATAGGTCATGTCAATATCCCAATTCTCTTAAAAGTTTAGAATAAAGATTGAAATGAAATATGCCAAAATGACAATAAATCCAGAAAACCAAATCTGTTGCTGTTGATTCCAACTTATAGTGACCCTATAGGGTTTCCAAGGAGCAGCTGGTGGATTCAAACTGCTAACCTTTTGGTTAGCAGCCGAGATTGTAACCACTATGCTGCTGGGGCTCCAAAATGACAGCAATACTTTCCAATTGGTGGGATTTGGGGTGATTTATGTGTGGGTTTTGTTTTTTTCTTCTTTATTACTTTTCTGTACATTTCCCAGTTTTCTATAATAAGCACATGCTACTTTCATAATCAAAGAGCCCTAGTGGCACACTGGTTAAGTACTCAGCTGCTAACTGAAAGGTTGGTGGTTCAAATGCACCCAGCGGCTCTGTGGTAGAGAGACCCGGCAATCTGCTTCTGTAAAGATTACAGCCAAGAAACTCCTATGGGGCAATTCTAGTCTGTCATGTGGGATCGCTGGACTCGATGGCACCTAACAACAGCAATATGTTTATAATAGAAATTTAGAGAAAGTTTTAAAAAAACCTAATTTTGCTTCCTTTTGCTGACTCGTGTGAACTGTCAAAAGCCAAGCAAAAACCAGACTGAGGCGAATATCCTTCTTGGGGGACAGCCTGCAGAGGCTTGAACAAGACTCCTCTGTACTGGTAACCTGGTGAGGGAAGCTTCAATTCCTCCCTCTTTTTATTAAAAAAAAAAAAAAAACAAAACTTTATGTGGACATAATTCCATACTTAGAAAAGCTGTAAGAATAGTACAAAGAATACCTGTATACTGGTGCCCAGATTGACCTATTATTGACATTTTATCCTTTTGCTTTATCATTTGCTCTCTACATAAAAACATATATGTGATTTTATATTATGAAATACATATAATATGTAACGGTTAATTATATATAGTATGTTGTATAATATGCATTATATCATATGTTGTGTGTATATACATATACACATAAAATATTTTTCTGAACCATTTTATGGTCCTTTATCCTTAGATGCTTCAGTATGTCTTTCCTAATAAGAAGAATATTCTCTTAAAAAGTCTTGCTACATATTTTAACCTCAATAAATTAACGTTGATTTTTTTGTTAGTTGCCACTGAGTCGGCTCTGACCCGTGACCACTTACACGTAACAGAAGGAAATTGCTTGGTTCTGCACCATGATCCTTGATCTGTTTGAGCCCCTTGTTTTGGCTATTGTCTCAATCCATCTCATTGGGGGTTTTCCTTGTTTTTGCTGACAAAAACTTTACCAAACATGGTGTCCTTTTCTAGTGACTGGTGTTTCTGATGAGGTGTCCAAAATAAGAAAGATTAAGTTTCGCCATCCTTGCTTTTAAGGAGCATTCTAGTTTTATTTCTTACACTCTATATTACACTGTTGTCAGTTGACCTAGTAAGGTTCTTGATAGATAGCACACTTTTTCCCTCTAGTACAGGATTCAGTCTAGGATCAGATATTGCTTTAAATTGCACTTTAAGTGGCCAGTCAGAACACTTGTTCTAGATTTATCTAATTAGTAGAAAACAACGTGAATATCCTACTGGGATTATGTAAATATTTTGTTACTCACTTTATTAAAGAAGAGACTCTATTCCTTTAGCGTTCACATTTATGGACTGGATTATGGTCCGCTACATCTCTAAACTCTCTTTTGCAGTGTAGCTTTGCTAGTTCTTGAGAAACCAAAGTTGTAGAAGTAAAAACTGGTCCAGCAGCAGAAAGCAATTTAATACAATGACCTTAGACATTTTTATGACTATGGTAACCATGTAAATTACTATGCCTGTGTCCTTAAAACAATATCCAATTTTGTAAAAAGAATGGAAACGCCCAGTCAAACAGAGCCTGATCAGACATTCTGTGAAAGCAGTACTTTAGCAATACGGTCTTCAAACTAAGTCATAGTAGTCTCATTCAGGTCTAACTATCTCTTCCAAAAGCTTAACCCCCCTGCATCCCCCCCCATGCACACACACAAGGTTTTGCATTGGTATGTTTATATTCAAGGTGTTTTTCTAGGGAAGGTCTTTTCTTTCCCAATTGCTAGTCTCAAAGGTACGTCCAGGTAAAATCCTTTACAAAGAGAGGTTCTGTTTAATCAAAGCCATTTCAGGTGCTCAGAGGCCTCTGGAAACAATGCCTTGTTGATCTGATTGCAGTGAGTTCTGGGCAAAAGATAATCCCATATAATAAGATTTTTTTCCTGGTCCTTGTCCATTTCACATTGAATTGTCATGAGGGTGAGGGTGGATATAAAATCAGTTAGCCCTGGACTGTTCTCTATCAAGAGGTCATGTAAGACCTCACCTAACCTTGCCCACTTTAAGCAGACCATGCCATGCCCTTGAATGCCATATCCAGGGATGGATTACCCCATTAGCAAGGTATGCATGGGGCTTGCTTGTGCTCACTTACTAATCTGTAGTGCGCAATTTCACCAGTTTTTCACCACATCACCACCTATGTGAAATTGTGCAGTACAGATTAGAAAGTGAACACAATTAAGCCCATGTGTACCTTGCTTACTGTAAGCCTGCATGTACCTTGCTTACTGGTTAATCCACCCCTGGCCATATCACAGACTCTCAGTACTGAAAAGCTAGGCCATTGGTTTTTGTCTTTCTCACCAACAAGAACCTCTTTTATTCTTCTGCTCCACTCACCCCTCTCTGCCTAGCATGGACTTCCACTCAACAAAACGGCAATCCTACTTTCATGGAATCCTAGGGTTAGAAACACAAGATGAGACCTCATGTCGCTAGGAGGATGGAATAATGCGGGTGGTGTGCTGTTTGGTATGCTTCTTTCCTTTCTGAAGTCAAAGCGATTTTATTTTTGGTAGATTGGGGTGGATTGTGGTTTCTAGCCATATATCTATTTCAGCAACAAGAATCAGAAGTCTCTTTAGAGTGAATTATGTACAAAAATCAATTTAAGAGTTTATATTGAGCACAAGTGTAATCAAGATGTAAGTCTATTGTTAATGCTCAATTTGTCATATTTTTGTCATTTAAAAAAATTGATTTTTTTTTTTAGTATAACCCCAGTGTAACAGGGTAAATGGAGGTCTAAAACGTTCAATTTAATTTAAAATTAAAAAAAAAATAAGATTAATGTAGCGTCACATTAATTGAGGGTTACATGGAAAACAATATTTTTCATTTTATCTGTTTTGTCACAAAAAGCATAAAAGTCAAGATCGTGAACCTTAGTTCATACACAACTGACTGTACAGTGCATTGAGGAAGTCTCAGATGATCTCAAAACAGCCACTTCATTCGTTTCCTTATAACTGTGTTGTTGGTAGTTGTCATGGCGTTGACTCCAACTCATGGTGACCCCATGTACGACAAAACAAAGCATTGCCTGGTCCTGCATCATCTTCACAATCATCAGTATGTTCAAGCCCGTTGTTGTGGCCACTGTAATTTTGAGTGTCTTCCAACCTAGGGGGCTTGTCTTCCAGTATTATATTGAACGATGTTCTGTTGTGATTCATAGAGTTTTCACTGGCTACTTTTCAGAAGTATATCATCAGGCCTTTCTTCCTAGTCTGTTGTTGTCTAGAAGCTCCACTGAAACCTGTCCAGCATGGGTGACCCTGCTGGTACTTGGAATACTGGTGGCATAGCTTCCAGCATCATAGCAACACACAAACCACCACACTGTGACAAACTGACAGACAGGTGGTGGTCCTTAATATTATAGAAGATAAAAAAACTAGTCCAGCTCCAATTGAGAAGGAGGACTCCCTAAGGACAGGAACCAGTTGATGTTCTTTCAAATCCTAATGTATACCGTTATCATTTATTTTCTCTCACTCTCTCTCCCTCACCTCCATCCCTTCCTCTTAAGCTATTTGCAAAAATTATGAAGTTGGGTTTCCAGCATCTTGTTACCCTAGGAATTTTGAGAGGAAGGTTTGAAAAGCAGGTGAGGAATGGAAATTGCCCTGAAAGTACTTATAGAGGAGACTCCGCAAAGTGATAAAGGGAACAAAAATAGGCACATTTCTCTTAGACTTTCCTTTTTCTTTCAGACCTCAGGCTGTGAAAAAAAGGATGAGAGACAGAGGAACTGGATTTATCTCCTGTAAACCGAGTTTAGTTCCTGATAGCTGGTTCAGTCCTCTGCCTTGGGGAGATAGTAAGCACTTAGCTAGATCTATAATCCCACTCTGTGTAGTTACTTAAAGCACATGACATAGAAAGGCAGCGTCTCCTTTAAATTGACTACAGTAGGGATTGTCAAAGCAAATGGTGCACTCATTCTGGAGAACTAGACTCTAGGATGCTATTTCTTTATTCCTTTAGCTCTTACTGTGTTTTACCATGTAACTGTTCATAGGTACGTGGTTTGTCTCGCCGTGTAGCTTATGAGTTCTTAGAAGACATTAGGTCTTATTGTATATCCCCTGTCCCCAAGGCCTATAGCACAGGGACCTGGAAACATAGCACTCAAGAAGGGGTGATCTAGAGCTGTACTGGCCCATATGTTAGCCACCAGCCATGTGGGCTATTTAATTTAAAATTAAAATTAAATAAAAATTCAGATCCTCAGTTGCACCAGCCACATTTCAAGAGCTCAATAGCTACATGTGACTAGCAGTTACCATATTGGAGAGGACAGATGTAGAGCATTCCCACCATCACAGAAAGTTCTACGGGCTAGCACTGGTATAGAGCACCTATGAACTCTTCTACTTTTCCTTTTCTAGGTTAGATTGTTTTCAAGCCATTGAACTATGGACTTTTTCCCCCCTCTTGGGATTTAAACATAAAGATCTTAAGTTGGATTCTTTATGCTAAATGGCCACAGATGCCAAGAATTATTTTTCAGAAGGAAAGGAGGCTTCCATGATAGCCAGTGCAAAAACTGGATTTACTACTTTCAAAGTGGGACCCTTTTGACCCATGGACACTGAAAAGCAGTGTGATGAGAAGAGAGAGAAATCTGTTAATTCAAAGACCAAGGCACCTTCATAAATGCTCAGGTGTTTGAGTTTAATGAAAATGGAAATGGATTAGCTTTGGTGGAGGGTTGGGGTACAGAGAAGCAAGAAAAGCTTGTGGGAGTCATGTGGTTGGATCAGAGATGGGAGTGAGGGAGATGGTGAAAATGAGGATCCTTGGGAGGACAGCATCATCACAGAGCAGACATTACATCAGCAAACTGAGTTCTAGTTGTAGTCATGTACTTTCAGTTAAGATCTTTACTTCTCTGGGCTTCTGTTTATAAGGTTTAAACAAAGACATTGTAATATGTAGTTAAGAACAGAGACTCTGGAGTCTGGTTCCACCTTCTAGATGCGTGATCCAGGGCAAGTTACTTAACCATTCTGTGCCTCTGTTTCCTCACGTATAAAGTGGGGATAATAGTACTACATAGGTTATTGTGAGGAATAAATGAGATACTATGTGCCCAGTGCTTAAAGAATGCTGTTTTGCCACAAGGTAAGTGGTCGGTAAGTGTTGGCAAAGATAAGGGTGAGGATGAGAATGACAGAGATGATGCAGATCATCATCATCATCGTCCCCACTCTCATCATCACCTCTGTCTTCTCTGGTATTTCTGATTCACTCAGAAATAGTGACAATGGACAAGGCAGAAGTGTCCTTCTTTAATATAAATGCAACCATACTTACGCAGTGGTTTTCCCTTTATGCCAGGTATGAGGGTGAGAATGTAGGATGATTATTTTTAGCTCAAGTACTAATCTGTTGTAGGCAGTTGTCCTCTCAAGCAGGTAGAGAGCCCCTTAGATAATCAAACAAGACTTCTTAATGGCTCTATATCTGAACATGGATCCATCTCCTCTACAGAAATATTTTCTCTAAAACTACCTACCAGGGGTCAGCAAGCTTTTTCTATAAACATATAGACAGTAAATATTTTAGGCTTTGAGGATTGTATGGTCTCTGTTGCAACTGTTCCACTCTGCCTGTGTAGCCTGAAAACAGCCATAAACAATATGCAAACGATGGGCGTAGCTGTGTTGCAATAAAACTTTATTTACAAAATGGGTGGCTTGGCTCATCCTGCATAGTTCCCCAACTCTTGATCTATGCCACAGATTTGTCGACTTTCAGCAGCTTCTCTCTTGCCTCCTGGTGGTTTGCACAGCTCAGATAAACAGTCTACTTCTTCTGGAAGCCTTTCTTGAATTCCTTACATTTACCAGTAGCTGTTGCCCAGTCTGCTAAAGGGATAAGTAACGAAGCAGGACAATCAGATACGTGTGGGAGCTGGGAAAATGTGGCAGTTATCCTTGTAGTTTCCTTTAAAAATTGTTCCACACTTCCTCCATCTCTTCCTAATACATACCTGCTTTTACCAGGAGCACTCAATTTTACCTTGTGGGTTCACCTCACAGCTCTACCTGCCACAATTTGTCTCTTTGCCCAACCGGAGCCAGCCATAAGGGAGGAGAGGATTGTTTGGGTTGCCATCCCTCTCCTTTGACCTTTCATCTGCTCCAGGAGCTGATACACTTTGAGTGGAGAGAGGGACCAAGAGGAGAAGACAGATGCTTCCTGCTGTAGATTCCATCTCTGCCCCTGCTTACCTCAGAGAGAACCTGAGGGGATTAATTGGATCAGATCAGCTGTCTTCTTAGCTCAGTACACACATAGTGCTATCGGAGGAGAGTTAGAAGGATGGGAGGTATGTAAAATATGCAGCACAGGAAAACCAAAAAACCAGTTGCCATTGAGTCGATTCCAACTCATGGCAGCCCCGTGTGTGTCAGAGTTGAACTGCATTCCACAGGATTTTCTTTTCTTTTTCTATATATATGTTTTTCTTTTCTTTTTTATTTTTTTGCTGCATAGGGTTTTCAATGGCTGATTTTTTTTCAGTAGTAAATCACCAGGCCTTTCTTCCGAGGCACCTCTGGGTGAACTCGAACTGCCAATGTTTTGGTTAGTAGCCGAGTGCATTAAATGTTTGCACCACCCAGGGACTTTGACACAAGAAAAGGACGGCAGAAATGTAGTCCTTTTAAAAAATACACAAGATGGTTGAGTAGAGGCATGGGCTCATCCTTCAAAGGCTGGGTTGGGATGCTAGGGAAGGGCTGTGAGCAGCAGAAATCATACTGGGCTGGGAAAGCTGACTTCCAGTTCTAGTTCTGCATACTAAAAGGCTAGATGAATTTGGGAAGATGCTTCCTCTTTTTGAATCTCAGCTTTTTTTTTTGTAAAACGAGGCTTGAACCCATCACAGGAAGGCCACCAGGTTTTGATCACTATATACAATTTGTTTTTGCCATAACTGAGTATACTTACTGTCACACCAATGCCTGTCAGAGGAGACACTGCCCTGATTGGCTACTGCAGCGTCCTGTAGAGTGGAGTACAATATGTTGTTAGGGGTAACAGGCCTGGCTTAACACCAACCAACCTTATACCAGAGTAGGATGGTACATTCCCTGCAACGTGAAAGAGCTTTCCCTCGAGCTATAATAGAGTGAGGGCAGCAAACATTTCTACTAAAATCAGGATACATGTTGGGGAGGACCAAGACAATGTGCAATCACCGTGTGCTTTTAGGGACAGTATGAGACATTTTGTAGTGTGGTAGACATGGAGCGGCTATCACAGAAATAACATTCTGAGTTATAAAAATTGTAGTATTCCCACATGCACCTTAATTGAAAGGAGATGAGAAGCCCTGCCTAAAGGTCTCATCCACTTCAGAAATTTTATGCTGAGGGAGACCTTGTTCTTCGCATATGAGCCAAGGAGCCCCAGCCGCAAACAGAACTTCTGAGAACAGCTTTGTGTTATTCATCTCAGGTGGATGATTCTAGTGTGGTAATACCTGGTGAATGCTTCCCTTGCTTTGGAAAAGTTGCTGAAATCCCATATCAGCTGACGAGCGGTCAGCAGCTCACATCCACCTAAAGAGCAGCCAACTTTGGGCTACTGTGTATTCCAGTAGACCCTTCCTGCTGTAGCTAAGTACTGGTAAATGGGTTTAGTCTTTGGCTACACTGAAACCCTCTTTAACTTTAATATATTCTAATCATGGCTTATTAGTGTGAACATTACTCTCTCTAGTAAAGGGACTTTTAAATTACATGTTTACCACAGATCAGTGCATCTTTGTGATTCCTTTGGACTATGCGCTTGTAATTTTACAAAATAATCTAGAAGTGCTCCTTGCCGGTGGGGAAACTGTCTCTTTTTACAGGGGAAGGCTGAGGTTATAGAAATATTTTATTTCACTTCCAGAAAGGCAACGTTCAAGTTTGGTTTTACCTGCAGGTAACAGGCTAAGCACCCTGGGGCCAGGAGGTGGTTTTTCAGAAGTCCAGGCAAAGCTCTTGTCCACAGGGTTAATCTTTGATCACTAGAACCACAATTTTTTTTCAGGGAAAATGCTATGAGAGAGAATAGATTAAGGAACTGCCACAGTTATATATTTCTCCCCCTTTGTTCTGCTTTTTTGATATATTGTCGCTTGTTTGAGAGTTGTCCATATGTTGTTATTTTCATAAACAGAAACCTAAATGGTCAATCTTCCTGATTCTGTATTCGTTGTACTTTGGCTGAAGCAGGAGAAATAAGATATGAAGTAAACATTTCTTCATTGTGCTATCCTACTCTGAAATGATAGAGAGAAGTTTGGGGTAAGTCTGTAACCAAGTCACCTTTAAGGAATCCCAAGGCAAAGCAAAGGCTAAGGAAGTTCAGGAAAGTGACTCTACTTATTAAACTGCTTCGCTTGTGTTATTTTCATTTGATTACCGTATTTTTACACAAATAACGTGTGCCTTCTACGTTTGTTTACCAACCTTGCCTTCCTCCCTTGAGGTATTTTCCTGAGTGCTATGCTAATTTTTTTTTTACAGCAACATGAAAAAAAATTGGCAGAGCAGTGCTTATGAAAATACCTCAGGAGGGGAGGGTGCAGTTGGCAAACATGTAGAAGGTGTGTGTTATTTGTGTAAAAATACGGTATATGTATTTGAACACTAAGTTTAAACACTGTCCTAGGACTAGAGTTTTCTAGATTTTAGTAAGTCAGAGAATGTTTGTTTTTGTAAGTTGGAGGGCAATGGAGATCATGGGGTTGCGTGTGTGTGCACGCGTGTGTGCATGCATACGTGTGCATATGTTGTATGTGTTTCCTTTTAATTTGACCACTCAAGTGAAGCCTAGACATACTTAACAGAATGTGGGATTTGTGGATCGCTGCTGCATCCTATCATACTATGTCTGTCTCTCTTTTTCTTATGGTAAATAAATTATGGTGCAAACGGTTAACGAGCTCAGCTGCTAACTGAAAGACTGGAGGTTTGAGTCCACCCAGAGGTGCCTTGGAAGAAATACCTGGTGATCTACTTCCCCAAAATCAGTCATTGAAAACCCTATGGAGCACAGTTCTACTGTGATACACGGGATCACCATGAGTCAATTCAACAATTGTCTTTTTTTGGCGGGGGGCGATGGTTTAAATGTGTATGTAACAAAACATTTGCCATTTCAGCTTTCTCTCATGCTCTTTCTCCTAAGGTTTGGAAACAAAAATGTCAGAGTTCGAAGAGACCCCTTTAGTCCAATCCTCTCATTTTACAGAAGATGAAACTGAGGCCCAGGGAAGAAGGGTGACTTGTCCAAGGTCACACAGCCAGTAGAGTTCGAAGGGATACCAGGGCCCAGGTCTCCTGACTCCTAGGACAGTGCTCTTTCTCTTTTACCATGCTGTTTGTTCAAAGGACTGCAGGGTTCTGCTGGGGCATCCTGGATTGAGAACAAAACCAGAGGCTATTTGCCTGTGAGGGTACTGGAGGCTGGGTTAGGGGAGCAAAAGAATGCAGCCCTTTGTCCCTTCTCAGCAATTTAGGAAGCAGACAAGGAAGAGGGAGATGAAAAGTATTTCTCAGAGGAAGAAGATCTTCTGACCTGTTGTGGAGCCTCTCCCTGGATTGCCTTGATGATAATGGTGATGGTCTCTAGATAATTATCAGAGAGGGAAGTGGTCAGTACCTACCTATGCTGAGCATCTTAATCGGATTATTTCAGTCTGTGGGAGGTGAAAGAGTTGGTGACTGAGAGATCTTGGCTCTAGTAGAAAGGAGTGTAAAGAAATTCTTAAAGGTCTTACAATCTGCATGAAGCCTTCCTTCCTTTACCTTGAAGAGGCAGAGATGTTTTCCCTCATTCTTGCTTTCCCTGCCCTCTCGGCCTTACACCCTCAGAGACTCTAGCATCTTTCTGGATGCTCTTGACCTTCTCTGACTAACTCATCTTCACGTGAAAATGTTCTTGTCCAAGATAAGTCTACAAGAAAATTTCTCTAGGCAATTGCTAATAATGCCTTAGTATTGATACACCATTTATGGGGAGGGAGAAAATGCTTCCTATGTACTCAGCACTATTCTATGGGAGTTATATGTGTTTTCTCACTGAATTCTCAAAACAGCCTTATGACAGCAGTATCATGCTCATTTTGCACATTAGGCATAGAGGCACAGAAAGATTGAATAACTTGACTAAGGCCACACCGCAAGTCAGTGGTGCCCCAGGACTGGAACTCAGGCAGTCAGCCTTAGAGCCTGGCGACCAGTATGCCACACTGCTCCTCACTCCTGTCCTCTCATCCTTTAGAGAAGGAAGGGTGGGGTTGCTGCCGGATGGTTGAAACCCAAACCATAACAAATACACCATTGCAACATATTTATCCTTTATTTCTATTTGTATCCCTTTCTGTGACCCCATGATGGGGAATAGGAGTTGGCGGGGAAACATATTTAGATTTATATACAAAGAAGCAACCAAGACTCAGATGAATGGGGTTGATAACTATTTAGTCCTGGGAGGCATCGTGGTAGCTTAAAAGAAGAGGGCTAAGGAATCAGAATGCCCCAAAACCAAACCAAACTAAACTCACTGCTGTGAAGTTGATTCTGGATGTCCTAGGTTTTAAATATCAGCCCTAACTGTAACTGTGTCAAGCTGCTAAACCTCCCCTCAGTTCTCTCATGTGTAATGTGGACATACACCTATCTCATGGGGCTGTTGATGAAGACTGAATGAGATCCTATAGGTAACATCGATAGAACATCTTGCTTGGCTCTCCTTTCTTTCTCTCCCACCACAAGAAGAGCAGAGGATGAGCCATACTGAAGCATTCATGGTGAGCTAAGGTCAAGGCAGAGGGATAATTGTATCTCATTTTCAAACCAAGTAGAAGTCCATTAAGGGTCCATTTTAATGAGTCACATGGGTTGGGAGAAAGGACTGCATGGAGAACATCTGTACTATCAACTTTGGCCATAAAATGTGTTAAAGTCTGATTGACCAGTATAAAGAGAGCTGAAAAAGAAAATGGTAGTATGGTATAGTGTGGTCTGATTCTAATCGTCCCACAGGGTGAATGGAAGGAACTTTGTCCAAGTGGTATGAGGAGCACCCAGTGAGGTAATAAATGCAGCCTGGGGAGATGAGAGAAGGAAGGCAGGCCCTGAACAGGTGAAAATGGAAACCTACTCAGCACGAGACATGGGAGCAGAGTGGGGCAGCATTGCTAGGACAGAAGTGCTGCAATGGGAAGGACGTTGTGGGGCCTGGTTTTGTTCATCTGTACCATGAAGTTTTGGATTTAAGGATCTCTAACATCCTCTTCCATTCTACAGTTCTATCCTTTAGTGATGCAAAAACTGAAACAAGAAGTTAAAAACAACCCACAGCCAAACCTCTTTCATATCTTAGGCTTGAGACTGAAAGACTAAATTCAAGTACAGACCAGCTGGCTTGGTGGTTGAACCTTTTATTTTCATAACTTTGATGTTCCGATCTGTATGTAAAGACTGTTCTCAGGGGAAACAATGCTGCTTAAGAATTGGGACATAATTTTCTTAGTTCACTTATTTGAAAAACTTCAGACACTGTCCTTGAACTGAGTTATATTTTAGGCCTTGAATTTCTGAGATGTATGTGAGTATATTTAACTTCTTCCACTCTATCCTCTATTCCAACTCACTGCTGAAAAAAAAGCAAAATATAATGCCATCCCACCTTACCTAGCGACTAAGCAAAAACACATCCTTTCTCATCTGTATCTATGTGTTGACTTTAGATTTTACCCAGTAACAGTCAGTCTCTCATTTCTAGGTGTTTATGAATCGCAACAAGCTTAAAAAAAAAATGTTGCCTTTCTTTGTGAATTGTGCTTCTCCTTTTAATTGGTCAGCTGTGGAAGAATTGGTCTTTATTGGGGTTATAAAGGAAATTTATCTCCCAGATTCACAACTCTGCAGCCTTCTTCCTCTTTCCAGAGATGTGGACCAATCGTGGAAGTCGAATTGCAGCTGAGCATATTTCTTGCAAAAATGACATACACTTGTGACTATTTTTCTTTTAACCTTATAAAAAGATTTCTGCTACCATTAGTAGTTTTCACTGTCTATTTTTCTGTAACAAAGTCTTACATTGTGTGTACTGAGCGCCAGATCCTGGTCCAAGTATTTTACAAATATTAACCTATTTAATTTTCATAACTCTATGAGGTAGACCACTATCATCTCCATTTTACAGGTGGGGAAACTGAGGCACAGAGAGGTTAAGTAATCACAACCAGCTTTTGTACTTAAGCGGCAGTTTGACTCTTGAAACTGCTTCTTGATTCTTAGAATCTGGATTTCCCAGCAAGTAACTGGTTATAGACATTTCTAGGTTTCTGTAGTTGATTTTTTTTTTTTTTAGACCATACTGAATCGAGAAAAATTTATTTCCCTTAGCAAAGCCCCGCTTGTTCCCAAATAAAGCAACCACAAAGTTGTCATTAACAATGTAGTTTGCCTCTGTAGAAGTCACTCCTGATTTCCCTTGTAGCTATGTATTTTTTCATGGATTGCTTGGAATGGAAAAATTCTAAAGCCAGATACTTAATGACTGAAGGCTCTGAGGGTCTGTTTTAAAAAATAAAGTCTATTTCAAATAAGTCAGAGGTGATGGAGTCCTGCTGCTCTGAACTCACATCCGTTTAACCTGGTGGTTTCCTCAGCACGAGGCAACAGCAGCAGCAACAGCCAGAAGAAGCCCTCCCTCCTTTGCCAGATAGACTCCATGACTGAAAATTCCAGACAACAGTCTTCCTCCCTGTCAGCCCAAATTTCCTATGGGAAGTAGACTTGAAGTGTAAACACCAGAGAGGAGAGCTAGACTGAAAGGAGCAGACTATTCCATTTCAGAGGCTGTGTGTCCCAACATTCCACACCCAGGGCTGCCCTCTGCCCAGCTGTCATTTTATAGGGGCAGGAATTGGCTGTTTTCCACTCCCCCCACCCCACCCCACCCCACTGCCTTTTCCACCTTTGCTTCCAATAATACCATTACTAGCAGACAGCACCTTTCTGTTTAACCACATAGGATGTTTGAGGATTATGAAGCACACTGAGCTGTTAAGAAAAGCCTCTTAACGCCATAGCCTTGAAAGCATTATCTCACACACAGAGTGGTGCGGGAGATGTGGCCTTTGCCTCCCAAAGTGTAAAAGTGAGGCAGAGAGTATCAAGTTGGAGGCTGCTGTCCTCCCAAGACCCACTCACTGGTGATTCTTCCTCTAGAATTTAGGGAGTTTTTTGTTTGTTTGTTTTTACATACTGTATATTTTATTCTTTAATTCATCCAGTTAATAGCTTTTGAATTTAAGCCATTTGGGATGTTGAAAGACGTCCAAACCAGCATCTCCCTCTACCCTCCTTAGGGCTAAACTACAAATGGAAAAGAAAATTCTTAAAAGTAAGTGTCGTTGAATCAACATGGCCAGGTATTATGTAATAGATTTTGCAGAAAATGAGGAGTGTCTGGAATTTTATTGATCATTCTGCACAAGAAATTGGTAGTTAGCATTGCAGGATATGTTTGGAATTAGACAGAGTAGGTTTGTTGATGTTATGTCAAACTTAAAAAAATAGGTGAGTGGAAGTTTATAAATTTAAAAAATAATATCTCTTACTGTATTCCAGTGGCTGTTAACCGAAAGGTCAATGTTTGGACCCACACAGTGGCTCTGTGGGAGAAAAGACCTGGCAGTCTGCTCCTGTAAAGATTTCAGCCTCGGAAACCATATGGGGCAATTCTATTCTATCCTATAGGGTCACTGTAAGTTGGATTTGATGCGAAGGCACACAACAAGAAGAAGACACCATTGATTTTGAGGCACACCATTATTTTATACACCACTAGGAAAAAAACAAAACACTGTAATCAATCTATGAAATGGCATTGATTAAAAAAAGGATTCAACAATCTTAGAATTCGGGAAATCTGGCGATATTTTAACCACAATCATGCTTCTTTTCCATTTAGTCTGAAAACACGGTTCTAACTCCATTGTTCAATTCTCAGTTTTCCTCTTCTTGGCCATTGGCAGCATCTGGCACTCTTAATCCCTTTGAAACATATTCTTCCCCTGACTTCCAGGACACTGCTCTCTCTCAGTTCTCCTCCCACTTCTCGGACTGGTCCTTCTGTCTCAATGGCTGGTTCTTCTTCACCTCCTCAACCTCCAAACAGTGGAGAACCCCAGGGCACAGTCCTTGTACCTCTTCTCTACCTACACGTTATCCCTTCTTTGACGGCCTCATCCCATCCCATGGCTTTAAATACCATCTATCTGCTCTCCATTCCCAAGTGTATGTCCAGTCTGGATTTTTTCCCTGAACTCAAGAGGCAAATATCTGCCTGCCTGCTTGATGGATTTGAAGGCATCTCACACTTAAGATGTCCAAAACCAAATCATACCTTCACATCAATTGCTCGTCACAGAAAGTGGCTCTTCTAGTCTTCCAGTTGCTCAGGCCAAAACCTTTTGAATCATTCTTGACTCCTTTTCTTCTTTCTCATCCCTTATTTAATACATTAGCAAATCCCATCCACTCTTATCTTTAAAATATATGCAGAAGCTGGTCACTTGCTGTCACCTCCACTACCACTGCTCTGGCCCAAACCATCCTCACCTCTCTCCTGGATTATTGCTGGGGCTTCTAACTGGTTGCTGTGTTTCTGCCTGTGCTCCCATTCTTGATACTATAGCCAGAGTGCTCCTTTTCAAATATAAATCAGATCCTGTTAGTCCTCTGTTCAAAATCTCCAGTGACGTATCATTGCATAGAGAATAGCCTACAAGGCCTTGTGTGATCTGTACTTCCTGGCCCCCGCTTATCGATTTGCTTCACACCCTTTGATTCCCACCACTCTTCCCCTGGCTCATCTGCTCCAGTACACCTCCCTGTTCCTCCTAGTACATGCCGATATGTTCCTGCCTTTGCACCTGCTGTTTCCTCTGCCTGCAACTTCCTTCCCCAGATATCTACCTACACAACTTGCTGCTTTAGGTCGTAACTCAAATGTTACCTCAGTGAGGCTTTCTCACTGGGTAGAGGGGCCCGTATCTACAATCACAGCCCCTGTCCCCCAAACACTATACCCCCTCCCTTTCCCTGCTTTATTTTTTTCCTTAGCACCTATCACCATTGAAACACACTATATTTTATGGTTTATCTTGTTTATTCCTCCCCCACCCCACTCCACGCTGTCCTCTATAGAACACAAGGTTCTAGAAGGTAGAGATTTTTGTTTTGCTTTCTTTTTGTTCACTGCTATACCCCCAGTGCCTAGAATAGTGTTTGGCACAAAGTCGGTGCTCAATTTTTTGTTAAATGAATAAATTAACAGTTTCAAACATTTGCAACAGCTTCAAACAAAGGATGAGAGAAGGAGGAAGGAATTTTTGTCGTCCCCCCACCCCCGCCACCCCGTGGTATGAAATAAAAGACCACTGGTTTTTCTCACAGCATCATGATATTTATTTCATCCATCTGGAAAATCGTATACTGTTTTGATAGAGTTTGTCAGTGGAAAACATTCTGTCCATTAACTTTAAGATATCTTTGCAGTCGCTTTTTAGTACCTTCTGAGATTCGTCTGAGCTACAGTTATTGTCCACTGAACCTCCAAAAAGACAGTGATTAGTTCTGCTTCAGAAATCTTTATTTGGTTCTCAAATCAAATCTGAACATTTCCTCCAACTTTTACACCTCAACTAGAGAAGAAATATTTTTAACTCAGGGCACACCAAGTTCCCAGTGCTGATAAAGCAGTTTTCTATGTAGTGCACTGGGAGTTACCCCTGTGGATATATTATTTTTTAACCATCCTGTATAGATTGGGAGACCTGGGTGAACAGTTAAACTGCTCCACTGCTAATTGAAAGATAGGAGGTTTGAGTCTACCAAGAGGCTCCTCAGAAGAAAGGCCTGGTGATCTACTTCAGGAAAATCACCCATTGAAAACCATATGGAGCGTAGTTCTACTCTGACACACATGGGATCGCCATGAGTTGGAAACTACTCGATGGCAACTGTTTTTACGTTAGACTGGCTACTATAAAGACATGTACATATGGGTCTGTTGCTTTCAGGAGCACTTACGCTGTTATCAGGCCAGAGAGACTGCAGCCTGGACAGTTTATTTCAGCAGAGGATTCGGTTGCAGTGGGAGAATCTGGGAGGCCTTTCTCCTCGTGAGTTCTGGCCTCTAGGTGTAAGCTCCGGGTCACCCTCAGTTGGGAAGAAGGCACCAGCAGAGAGAGAGGCTCTTGCAGAAGAACTGGGTTCCTATCCCTGGGCCCCAGGTTCTACCCACTGATGAACAAACCTGTGGACCTTCCTTCTCATTTTCATAGAGATTAGAGATCTGGCCAGTCATATGGCAGGAGTGTGTGGTGCTTGTGTGACCTTCAGGTTCTGTATGGCTTAAGTTACAGAGGCTAATGCTACGATAGATGGTTGGGGGATGTGGGCAAAAGGAGAGGGATGATTAAAAAAAGCTGTCCTTGGCTATTAACCAGAAGGTTGGCGGTTCGAGTCCACCCATAGGTGCCTCAGAAGAAAGACTTGGCAGTCTACTTGTGAAAAATCAGCCATTGAAAACCATATGGAGCACAGTTCTATGCTGGCACGTGTGAGGTCACCACGAGTCAGAATCAACTTGATGGCAACTGGCCATTCATTCATTTATTCGGTGATTTTTACTGTATTCCTGTTGCACTGGTAGGTGTTGGGGATAAAAGTAATCAAAGCAGATGTGGAGCTGAGGCAGAAAGTAATCAAAAGAGACATCCCTGAGGACATGACCATTGTACAGGGAAGAACATCCATTTCAGGAATACTAAAACCAGGCTTTTATTCACGTTGTTGAACCTGCCCCCTCCCCTCCCCTGCTCTGTACATAGATGTGTCCATCTTTGTCCCAGTATCTGCAGTGTGCATGTCTGAGGTCACAGCCCATGTCTATGAAAAGCATGTCTTTTAGGGAGGTTGGGGAAGCAGGAGGAGAGAAGTTGTCTTGAGCTCATGTTTCCTGTTTTCCACATGTACCTCTCAGGAGACTGCCGCGCATGTGTTGAAAAAGTAGCACAAGGTTAACTGTGGAGTCATCTCTCCTGGGAGGAGGTTGTGTACTAATTGCCTCCTTGGGAATTTTCTCACTTATTTGTCCCTCTACCTCTCATTCTAGAAGACTAATGAGAACTGACATCACATTTAACAAGTATGTGAGATGCAATGAAATCCTTGAAACTTTTTAAATGATGAGAATCAGTACTGAGTATATGAAAAATAAGGTTTATAAATATATTCCTCTATTTAATGTACTAGAGGCAATGGTAGTTCAGTGGTAGAATACTCGCCTTCCATGTGGGAGACCCAAGTTCAGTTCCCACTTGGTGAAGCTCATGTGCAGCCATCACTCGTCTGCCAGTGGAGGCTTATGAGTTGCTATGATCCTGAACAGGTTTCAGCAGAGCTTCCAGACTAAGATGGACTAGAAAGAAAGGCCTGGTGATCTACTTCCAAAAATTAGCCAGTGAAAACGCTATGGATCACAACAGTCTGATCTTTGGGGATGGTGCACGACTGAGCAGCATTTAATTGCGCATGAGGATGCCATGAGTTGAGGGCCGACTGGATGGCTGCTAACAACATTAGATACACCCGCTCAGTGCGAATCCCAGTTGTACAGCATGAAACCCGGGGCCTCACCTGTCATCTCCATCCTTCACACCTGGAGACCTCTTCCAGGGAAGGCTTTAATATGCGTTCTTAATGATGACGCTCATTTCAGATATTCATTTCCTAAAG
Source organism: Trichechus manatus latirostris (assembly GCF_000243295.1). NCBI lineage: Eukaryota > Metazoa > Chordata > Mammalia > Sirenia > Trichechidae > Trichechus > Trichechus manatus. The sequence continues at coordinate 13,434,030 of NW_004444001.1, read as the reverse complement.
GAAAGGAGCTTTCATACTTTCCCTGATTAGAAAGGTCAATTCAGGTTTTCATAAAAGCAGCAGAACACCTTTTTCTGAAAACGGAAGTTGACACTGGGCTTTAAACAATGAGCCTCAGATTAGGGTTGTCATCCAGATAATATCAAATACTGGGGTTTTTTAGTGCGCTGGAAAATGCCACTTCTTCCATAATAACTCGGTGTGTAACTTCATGCCTCTGTTCCTGAGCTCTCTTGCCATAGATCAGGGCAGCATCTGCTTACTCGGAGGAGCACCCCGCATACTGTTGTGATACCCTGTGTTACAGCAAAGGCAGCGGCAGCAGTTTGCTTCTTTTCACATTGCCTTTGTGTGGATGGGTTCAGTGGTGGCGCCCCTCCTGACATGTACTAGTGAGGTTCCCAGAAGCACTGGAAGAGAGGAGTCTGGTGCTTGGCTTCACTGGTCAGCACCTATAACCCCAGTGCAAAACCCTTTGTTTTTGCAGAACCCCTCCCACCTTTTAGGTACATTGCCCTAGTGGCTGTTGTCCATGCAGATATGAAGGGGCAGGGGGCAGAGGAAGGACAACCAATGTGTACTGATTCCAACTCACAGCGACCCTATAGGACAGAGTAGAACTACCCTATAGGGTTTCCAAGGAGCGGCTGATGGATTCGAACTGCCGACCTTTTGGTTAGCAGCCAAACTCTTAACCACTGTGCTTTGCTAGAACTTTTTAATTCTTGATCCTATAAGTCTTCCTATTTTTTTTAAATTGTATTAAATATATAGGTGATAAAACATTTTCCATTTCAACAGTCTTCACATATACAGTTTAGTGACATTAATTGCATACATCACATTGTTCAAACATCACTATTAACCTTTCCCAAATTTTTCCGTCACCCTTAACAGAAGTTCAGTGTCCCTGAAGCATTGTCTTCCTTTTCTTCTCCCTGTCACCCACCTCTACAAACCACTAATCAACACTGATCTCTATACACTTGCATATTCTAGGTATTTCATAGAAATGGGATCATACAATATTTTCCTTTTGTGACTGACTTATTTCAGTCAGTATAGTGTTTTCGAGGTTTATCCATGTTGTAGCATGTATCAGGCCTTCATTTCTCTTCCACAAATCTTCTTCACCATCCTATGAGACAAAAGGTAGTATTTTCATTTTCCTGTTGTGAACACTGACAATCTTAAAAGTTGTCATTTGTCCAAAGTCTGTCTTACAACTAACAAGTCACAGAGCTGGAGTTTGAAACCATATCGTGTGACTGCAAAGTTCACGATCTTTCCACTAATTGCAACTTACTATTCACATGATGTTTCCCTGGAGCCAGGGTGAACTTATCAGACACAGCTTCTGGCAAGTACGGCCTCTGGTATTGGCTCCTTTGATGACTTCTTGAGAAACTTTGGCCACTCCCCAGAGCTCCAGGACCTGGTGCCATAAGGAAAAGCAATGTTCAGCTCCACATCCTTGTCTATTAGCCCTTCAGTAGGTTGAGGGTTATGTTACTTTTCAGTCTAAGAAAAAAGAGACTTGGCACCGTGTTCAACTAAAAAATTCAGATCAATTCAACACATAGTGACTGTCTCCAGTCTTGACGAAGACTCTCAGAACTCTGGTGGGACAGATGACCAAGCAGAGAGTGGGTCTCCATTTCACTTACTGTCATCTCACACTGAGGTTAACAATTGGGGTGTAAACTTAAGATTTTTTTTTAATGTGGCAAAAATATATATAACAGAACATTTTTTACATGTACAATTCAGTGACTTATGTTCATTATGTTTCTCACCCATCATTAATTACATTGTCATTTGAGTGTGTATATGTTTTCTAATTATTTATACCATTTGATAGTAAGCTATGATCTCTTTAAATTGCAGTGATTGCAGGGTGTGGCAAACAACAGCCTGTGGGCCAAATCCTGTCCTCCACCTGTTTTTTGTAAATAAAGTTTTAGCAGAACACAGCCACACTTATTTGTACAGCTTATGGCTGTTTTCGTGCTGCAGAGAGTTGAGTAGCTGCAAAGCCTAAAATATTTACTGTCTGTCCCTTTATAGAAAAGGTTTGCTTACCCCTACTCTAGTGAAATTTTTAGGGTACCATGGTTTTGAAGGAAAGAAATAAACTTGCTGGCCCCAGAAAAAAACTGTCCCAGCATCTGCTTGGTCAGTAATGACAAGCCAGAAAGAAGCACACATGCTATGGCCAGCCTGGAGTGCATTCATATCTAGACTAGATGGCCATGCCAAAGAGCATAATTCCAGTGAATAATAATGCTCCTCTACTCTACCACATTCCCTATTAACCACAATAGACGTTCCACTTACTGTCTAGGTGACTTTGAACTGGCCAATAACCTCTCTAGATCAGATTCCTCACCAGTAAAACCTAAACCCATAACTCATTGTTATCAAGTTGATTTTGACTCATAGAGACCCTGTAGGACAGAATAGAACTGTCCCATACGGTTGCCAAGGCTGTAATCTTTACAGAAGCAGACTGCCACATCTCTCTCCTGTGGAGAAGCTGGTGGATTCGAACCACCAACCTTCCGATTAGCAGCTGATGGCTTAACCACTGTGCCACCAGATCTTCTAAAACTTAAACATTTTTTACAACTTATATATCTGTACATACACAGTTGATCTTCATTTGTAGATTCGGTATCTGCAAATTCACCTACTTGCTAAAATTCATTTTTAGCCCCCAAATCAATACTTGCAAGACTTGTGGTCACTTGCGGACATATGCAGAACGATGAAAAATTTGAGTCCCTCAGTGTGCGTGCTTTCAGCTGAGGTGGCAGCGCTCTGCTTCTTGTTTCAGGCTCTCATACTGTAGACAAATGTTCCTTTAGCAGTCTACTTAGTGCCATACTTTTAGCATTTTTGTGCTTTTTGTTGGTGATTCTGCTGTTTAAAATGGCCTCCAAGCATAGTGCTGAAGTGCTATCTAAGTGCAAGACTGTGATGTACCTTACAGAAAACAAACGTGTTAGATACGCTTCGTTTAGGAATGAGTTATAGTGCTGCTGGCTATGAGTTCAATGTTAACAAGTCAACAATATATGTTAAGTAAGGTGCCTTTAAACAGAAACACACATAAAACCAGGTTATATATTGATTTGTTGATGAAAATGTGACTGGAAGTTCATAGGAACCTAATCTGTATTTCTCTAAGAAGTAACGGTTCCATATTCACTAATTTACTGTTTGTGATGATTTTATAGAATATAACTTGAATAATGAGAAGCTACGAATAATGAGAATCAACTATATCTATACATACCTACATATATCCTACGTAAAAGTATGTGTGTGTATATAAATATATTTTAAAATATATGTACACATGTTATATACATTTAGACTACATATGTATATATATACTTAGGAGTCCTGGTTTTGCCTAAAACTTTTCTAAACAAACAACACTTTCAAAGTCCATCAAATTTTGTATTTCATTGATCTTGCTTCATTTTCCTGGGAATAAACTCATTCTGTCTTAAGATTTCATAGGGTTTTCCATCCAGTAAACACTGCCTTGCACACGGTAGCTGCTCAATAAATACTCTTGAAATACTCTGCAGGTTTTTCTTTTCTTTTCTGGTGGAGATGGTGAGGTGGAGACACAGAGTACAGCAAACTCTAAAAGTCCAGGGAACTTGGTCATGAACTAAGTTATTTCAGACTGGTCTCCCTTTCCCCTCCCCACGTTTTGTGATGATGTGCTAGGCTGAAAGCTTGGTATCCCCAGATGGAGCACCATCTTTATATTTATCAACTCCAGAATGCGAGGGGGCAGTTGGCGATGAACGTTGCTGACCCAGGTCAGTTTACTGTGAGTTGACTCCATGTTTTCAAGAGTAGGGAAATCTAGTTGACTAAATGCACAGCATGAAACCTGAGTTGGCCTTAAATTTAGTTTCCAGTCAATTTTAATTACAGGGAAATTTCATTGTATTCATTCCTTATGTGTTTTTCTTTCTTTTTTTTTTTTTTATTTTTTATTTTGTGGCTTAAAAAAAAAGTTTAAATACTGGGTTTTGGAAGAAGGATTTGTTGTTAACCTTTTTAAACTCTGTAATTATAAAGGCTTCGTATTTGCATCTGAAATACATGAAGTGTTAAGTTTTAGTGCCCAGGATATGGAACATTTATAATGATGGGGGTGCTTCCAAAAATAAGTCAACTCTATAGAAAATGTTAATCAGCTCATCCCCAGGGAATGTAGTGAATATCTCCATTGTGCAAATGAGGAAATGGACATGACAATTAGTGGTTTGCCCAAAGCTACATTGTCATTGCGTTATGGAGATTTAAGCAGTTGTCTTATGTACAAGAAAAGGCAGTCATGCTTTCGTGTTAAAACACTGTGGGCCTTAGTCAAATTGACCTAAATTAAAAGATTCAGGAACTAACAAGCCTTTTGGTGTTGGGAAGAGTCTACCACGCCAACCACAAAGAGCTGGCTTGTTCCTAAAAGTTACCTGCGGGGTTTTAAATAGGACACGGGTCTTTTGAGAAGTCTCTTTGCTTGAAATCAAAAGCTCTGTATCTGGCTAAACATTGCTATGAAAACTAAAAAGCAACTGGTTCAAATATACTTTACACTGCCAGGGAAAAATAGTGTAAGAAGTAGAGTAATGTCTCAATTTGTGGCATTCTACGTTTACAGCTGACAAGAAAACAGGCTTCTCCTAGGAGCTTCCTTTTCAAAACCAGTTTCATGGGATTGACTCAGAATCTGTATACAGTCTTCCCAATCATCTGCCTCAGGAGGACTCATGACAGAGTAAAGATTTACATTGAACAAGCCCTCCATTATCAAAGAAACTTAAGGAATTATTATTGCGCTGAGGCAAAAATTGGTAGCTTATTTTATAAATACTTTATAAACACAACACTGATTGAGGCAACAAAAAAATTTTTTTTCCTGGTTAATCTCCAGTTAAAACTAAAATTCTGTTAACCATAATGGTAAGCTTTTCTTTATTCTCCCCTCTTCCTTTCTTCCCTAAGCTTCACTTGGGGACTTAACCCCGTTTTTTATTGCGTAATAAATGTTTTCAAGACATTGTTAAATATAGCAACTCCAGTAACAAGGCATGTGGGTATGGCCTCATTTAAAGAGATGACGTTAACTCAGAGGACTCACCCATCTGTTGTGGTAAAATGCCAGAACCCTAACTGAGAGGCTTATATATGGGCCCTAGGTGTAAATTCAGGCAAAACCACTGCAAATTGCAGAGAGAAGGTGCTATAAAGTGGGAGGGCCCCACAGAAGGTTGGTCCCAGATGCTGATCCTGAGTTTATGGATCCCAAGATTTGATTTTGGTCTTTCACCCTAATTGAGGAACACAGACCGACACAGAGTTTACAAGCAACTGATAAACCAGGATGACAATATATTAAATTACTAGGGTAAATAGTTGGCAGAATGGCCAGTGTTGACGTATTCTGTCTCTCTCAGAAGGTGGTTACAAGTAAGAGGTTTAGAATTACCAATCTGGTGAGTTGTGTTCAACTGCCAACACATTATAAATACACTAACATAATACCTGGCAGTAGTATCTATGGTTGTTATATAGGTAGTCCCTGATTTATGACAGGGTTTCATTCCAATGACTCTATCATAAGCTGGTTCTGACGTAAGTTGAATACCTCTTTTTTTTTTTTTTTTTTTAAAGTTCTCATTAGTATTGCCTTTTGTTATTGGTATCTTTATAAATCCCATCTTTATTTGTCTTTGGGGATTGGAAACATTACATATAAACTTAGATATATTTTAATACATACATAAATACATTAAAAAATACACAAATCATAAAAACTTACTTTGATGATGAAGAGCTGGATGACGTTGGCATTTTGTCAGTTGTGGTAATAACTCCATTTTTGGAAGGTTCTGGATCATTTGGATTATCCCTTGGAATGAGGATGGTGTTTTTAGTCAGAAAATTAGTGAGTCATCTGTATGGTTCTCTTTTTTTTTTCCTTCATATTTTTGGCAGTAACATCTCACTGCTTCCCAAACCTGCCCCTTGACTAGCGAAGCGATCAGCATTTGGGTCCACGTTATCAAGCAACTGAAGCCTCTGATTTAGTATAGAAAACTAAGTCTGTACGGCAGCATTTTGAACAGTAAATCATAAAATTGAACATCTGCGAGTGAATATCGGAGAATGATAACATCAAGGAATTGTGTGCTGCAACATTGTGTGTAGTAGGTATTACTAACGATAATTTTAACATTTTGACTGTTGTCTTCCTTATAACCATGCACATCAATTTAGGGGACTGAATAATCAGAAAGTTGTTTATTGAGGGTAGTATTAGACCAGTTGGACGTTTTTAAGGAATGTCTCCATCAGGCTAGAACCTCTGGGTGCATTGTCAATTGCCTAGAGCAGTGGGAAAGCTCACTTCTAGTTCATGAAAGCCTTGTTTTACATTCACATGCCCGTATTTGTTTTTTGTTTTATTTTGTCTCTGGTATAGGTATTGACATCCTGAAGCTTGTAGCAGCCCAGGTGGGAAGCCAGTGGAAGGATATCTATCAGTTTCTGTGCAATGCGAGTGAGAGGGAGGTGGCCGCTTTCTCCAACGGGTACACAGCGGACCACGAGCGGGCCTACGCAGCTCTGCAGCACTGGACCATCCGAGGGCCAGAGGCCAGCCTGGCCCAGTTAATCAGTGCCCTGCGCCAACACCGGCGCAACGATGTTGTGGAGAAGATTCGTGGACTGATGGAAGATACCGCCCAGGTAATATATCCCTGGTCGTCTGTCTTTCCTGCAAGCCTTTTCTCGTCCCTGTGCCTCAGATTTTATCAGGTATATGTAACAAGGAGAATAACTGATATTAGGTGTTTAGAGTCACACACGCGCACACACACACCCCATGCTTTCTCTGACAGTAGTTCTCAATGGTTGTCCATTAGAATCATCGAGGAAACTTTAAAAAAAATTCTGATGCTTGGGCCCCACTGTAGACCAGGTAAATCAGAATCTCTAGGGAGAGGACCTGGGAATCAGTATTTTGTTGAAAGCTCTCCAGGTGATTCTAATGTGCAAAGTGAGAATCACTGTCATTGGGGTAGGTTTTAGCATTAACATCTGCAGCCAGAGCTTCTCCTTGTTATCCACTTTAAAGTCTCATTTTGCACAACCCACTTCAAACAATACCAAGAAGGAGAACTTTTTTTCTTTTTAAATACCCTTCCCTCCTCCAGAGGAAGGCTTGACATTACCTCCTGGGGATGCAGGTGGTGCTGGCAGCAGTTGGTAACAGGATTGGTCCTCCTCCTTGGGCTGGTTCAGTCCCGTACATCAGATGGGAACTGAGGGATTTGGGGGATTTGATTTATTTATAGTCAGTGGCCGATGAGCCCTGGCTTTGGAGGCAGACGGTACTGGATTTGAATCCTGGCTCTGACACTTCATAGATGGGGGACCTAGGGTAAGTTACTTAAACTTTCTGTTATCTCATTTTTAAGTCTTCTCTATGAGGTTAATTAAGACTAGATTAAAGTAAATTAAGGCCTAATGCATTGAAGGTGTTCTACAGTAGTTATGATCATTGTGTAACTCATTTTACTTAGCCTTTTCTTCATCATACTGTTCTTTTCTGAGACTCTGTCAATTAGGTATTGAATCATACATCCCACAAATTTTGATTAAGGTTTCAGAATGTACTCCCAAAGAAAAGAAAACACTGCTTTTAAAACTTAATAAGAGGCAATGGTGGTTTAGGGGTAGAATTCTCACCTTTCATGCGGAAGACCTGGGTTCAATTCCTGGCCGATGTACCTCATGAGCAGCCACCACCCATCTGTCACTAGAAGCTTGTGTGTTGCTATGATGCCGAACAAATTTCAGTGGCGCTTCCAGACAAAGACAGATTAGGAAGAAAGGCCCGGCACTCTACTTTCAAAAAGCAGCCAGTGAAAACCCTACGGATCACAGCAGTCCAATCCGCAACCAACCAGGAAGCATTTCGTTCATTGGTGCCTAGGGTCACCATGAGTCAGGGGCAACTGGATGGCAGCTAACAAGAAGACTTGATTAAACTGCACTTAAGATTTAAAGAGCCGTTCTGTTATTATCCACTGGAACAAACTCATTACCTAAAAGAAGTAGGTAGAGATTTTTCCTCACAAACTCTAATTCACTATTATTCTACACCAAAATTTGTATACCAAGGGACTCGTAGGGTTGCTATGAGTTGGAGCCGACTCCACGGCACCTAACAACAACAACAACAAGGGACTCAATTTTATATACTTTAAAAGTTCAAATGGTTTCTCTTCTTTCTATTGACAGTGTGGTGAAGTAAGCATTCACTGGGTGGATCTTTTATCTGATTGTTTGGATCAAAATTTATAGATGCTAATTGACTCCAAATGTGATCTTTAGAGCTCCTGGCATATTTTTAACTTCTTTGAAGTTTGGATTTTCAGAAAAAAAAAAAATATTTATGATTAGACCAAGTGATAAAAACTCAAAGGCACACACCAGTGTCTTATGACTTTCTGAGAAAAGATCTCAATAAATATGGTTCACAATGAAAAGTGGGCTCTAGCTGGATTTTAGGAACAGCAAGGCAGATGCTTACCCTTCAATTAAATAAAACAGCTGCAGTTAGACTAAAGGGAGTCCAGAGGCAAAGCATTATTTTGCTTCCTTAGAGTGTTAGCTTTTAAGGAATAATTGATAGGACAAACAGCCGACTTGAAGAAGGATTTAGATATCTGAGGATAAGTCACTAGAGCCGCATGGTGATGCCTGCACAAAAGATTTTTTTAAAAAAGCGATTGATGAAGTTGGTTAAACAGAATGCTTAATAGGTGGAAAAATGATGTTTTGAAAAAGGAAGGATTAATAGACTGTGTTTTGTATTTCTCATTTAAACAAAACAGCAAACCAAGTAAAAGTATAGGGAAATGACAAAGCATAAGTGTTAATGTTAATAGTTATTGAATCTAGATCATAGAATTAGAAGTGATTTATTCTTTTTATTATTACATTATTTTTGATAATGAAAATCTATTACTTTTGTGATTTAAAATATTTTTTTAAATGACAAAGCTGAAAGGATGCAAGAGAAAGGGTAAGTAAGGCTTTGTTTTACTACGTTAAATTGAGAGACAGAAGAGCAGACAGTGGTTTATATGGCAATCCTTTCTTCCTCGTTAGTACTGAGTGAGGTTTGCTCTGTTGGGTCATATTTAACAAGAACTCATTTCACTTTTGGTTTTTTGCAAATCCATCTCTTTTCTCTGTGTACACTCAATGATCGCTTAGAATTTGGTCCTAGTCTTTAGGGTACTCTTTCTTCTTGGGAGTGGTGGTGGTGGTAGAGGCATGACAACAGATAACAATTTTATGTTTCTCTGACAGGTCCACTGAGCTCCCTTAATGTTTATTGAGCCCTACGTTATTCCAAACACTGTCATAGGTTCTGGGAAATGTGGACCCATGGAGACCTCGTATCATGGAGAGGGAGTCATGGCATAAAAACTACTAGGTCAATGGATAAAAAAACAAAGCACCTACTTCCCAAGTTCCCAACTCTTATACCCTTTAATTCTTTCCCTCTTCTTAAAGATTTCAATAATATTTTTCAGAGTTACTTATTTTTTAAGAAACAGAGGCATTGGAGTATCTTCCAGTTTTCTATTTGTTTCTAGTATAGCTTACTTTTTATGATGAGGGTGAGAAGACAATATTAAGCTTTTCGTTCTGTGATTTAATAATGAACATCATTGTCTACCAACTTTCTGGACCCAGTTCTGACTCTAATGTAAATAACCAAGGAGCGTGGTTTTCTGGTAGCCAGTTCTTATTAGTTGCACAGTATGTAACTAATGGTCCATAAGCTTATCGCTGAGCTTTGTCAAAACAGGAGAGTCAGAAGGCAGGGGTATAATCGAGACTTATTCTTCCTATCTTATGATGGATTTGTACTCCCTTTGTATTGTGGTACTGCTGGGCATTTAGGACCTTGCCCCAGGAGTTAATGGATCTAAATGTGTAAAAATGACCTTTTTTTTACAGTTAATTTTTTTTTTTTTTCCTATTCATGAGCCCGAGAGCACCTATGTTATGTTCCACTCAAAGGATTAGCCCCAGTGTGCCTTTTAGTAACCTCTGTCGGGAACAGCAAATCCATTATTAACCATGGTGGACTATCAGCCATCTTTTAATTAAACATACCCAGAGTCAGACTTTTTCTTTATTGCAGGTATGAATGTATTTTTCAGCACTCTCTTCATTCAAGTTCAACATCTAAATTCAACCCAGCCTTTCAAGATCATATCTGTTTTTCCCTTGCAGGGTATGAGCATTGGAAGAAGCAGCAAAGCACAGGAATAATTTATTAGGACTTTCTCAAAACCATTTAAAAAACAAAACAAAAGCTTCTCAATAGAGTATTCCAAATCATATATCTTTTTTCATTCTCTGATTTTCAGGTTTTCTGTCTTTATTAAAAGAATGCCTCTTGTAAATAGCATATTTAGTTTTATTTCTTTATTCAATCTGAGAGTTTTGTCATTTAATTAGAGAATTCCAATCTGTTTACGTTTTTAATGTAATTAATGATTGTCTTATTTATCTACTGCTGCTGTAACAGAAATAACCACAAGTGGATTTTTTTTTTAACCTTTTTTTTTTTTTTTTATTGTACTTTAGATGAAGGTTTATAGAACAAATAGTTTCTCATTAAACAGTACACATTGTTTTATGACAATGATTAACAACCCCACAACATGTCAACACTGTCCCTTCTCAACTTTGGTTTCCCTATTACCAGCTTTCCTGTCCCCTCCTGCCTTCTAGTTCTTGTCCCTGGACTGTTGTGCCCCATTAGTCTCATTTTGTTTTATGGGGCCATCTAATCTTTGGCTGAAGGGTGAACCTCAGGAGTGACTTCATTACTGAACTAAAAGTGTGTCCGGGGTCATACTCTTGGGGTTTCTCCAGTCTCTATCAGGCCAGTAAGTCTGGTCTTTTTTTTTGTGAGTTAGAATTTTGTTCTACATTTTTCTCCAGCTCTGTCGGGGACCGTTTATTGTAATCCCTGTCAGAGCAGTCAGTGGTGGTAGCCGGGCACCATCTAGTTGTGCTGGACTCAGTCTGGTGGAGGCTGTGGTAGTTGTAGTCCATTAGTCCTTTGGACTAATCTTTATAAGTGGATGGTTTTAACAAAGAGAAATTTATTCTCTCACAGTCGAGGAAGCTAAAAGCCCGAATTCTCAGACCTCCAGCTCCAGGAGAAGGCTTTGTCTCTTTGTCAGCTCTGGAGGAAGGTACATGTCATCAGTCTTCCCCTGGTCGAGGAGCTTCTCAGTGCATGGACCCCGGGTCCAAAGGATGTGCTATTCTCCTGGCTCTTGTTTCTTGGTGGTATGAGGTCCCCCTGTCTCTCTGCTTGCTTCTCTCTTTTATATCTCAGAAGAGATTGTATCAAGACACAGCCAATCCTGTAGATTGAGTCCTGCCTCATTAACACAACTGCCGCTAATCCCATCTCATCAACATCATAGAGATAGGATTTACAACACGTAGGAAAATCACATCAAATGACAAAATGGTGGACAATCACACAATACTGGGAATCATAGCCTAGCCAAACTGATACACGTGTTTGTGGGGCACACAATTCAATCCATGACACTGATATAAAAAAAAAAAAAAAAAAGAAAAAACCAAAACATTGCCGTCAAGTCGATTCCAACTCATAGCAACCCTATAGGACAGAGTAGAACTGCCCATAGGTTTTCCAAGGAGCGGCTGGTGGATTCGAACTGCCAACCTTTTGGTTAGCAGCTGAGCTCTTAACCACTTCGCCACCAGGGCTCCTCATTACTGATATACTTGGGTTTAAATCTACCATCTTATTTGTTTTTCCTCTCCTTTCTTGCCTTTGATTAATCAAGTTTTTATTATTATTATTATTATTCCATTCCACTCCTCTATTAGCTTGTTAGTTGCACATTTTTTACTTTGCTTTTAAAGGTTACCTTAGAGATTACAACATGCATACTGGAATTATAAGATATTTTATAAATGTGTGTGTGTGTATTTTTCTTTAACTTTTCCAGACAATACACTGGCCTTAGAAGACTTTAATTCAGTTTATCCTTCTCTTGTATTTTGTTTTTTATTGTCATGAATTTTAACTCTATACATTTCTTGATCCCCGTAACACATAATTACAGCTTTACAGAGTCAGGATTACTTAGAGTTATCTGCATATTGATCTTTCCTGTTGCTCTTCTGTTCTTCCTTCCTTCCTGCAGACTTAACTTCTACCTGAAATCATTTTTCTTTTGCCGAAAGAGTACTTTTCAGTGTAGGTTTCCAGCAATAAACTCTGTTTTCCTTTTTCTTGAAACACTAAATGAATGAATGGGATCATTTCACCTTTGCTTTTGAAGGATAGTTAGAAATGGAATTTTTGGTGGATAGTTATTTTCCTGCAGTGCTTTCATGGTCTCATGTCATGGTCTTCTACCTTCCTTCATTTCTGTTTTGAAGTCAGCTTATTGTTGTTCCTTTAGGGGTTACGTCTCCTTTCCTTTGGCTTCTTTTACAAAGCATTTTCCTTCTTTTGACATTTTGGCCCCTCAAGCCCTGGCTGCCTTGGTAACTCTCCAGTGTCTTCAAACAAATACGCACGCGCGCACACACATGAACACGCCCCCCCCCCCAACACACACACAGAGTCTGTGTTTTCTACCCAGCTTTCTGGGTAGTCGGCTCAAGATAAATCCTTTATAGCCAAAAGTAGAAGTGGTCCAAGTGGAATACAAGTACTCTGTTGGTAATTATGCATGCCTTTGAGTTAAATGAGAAGCAAATTATCCCTTAACATATGTAGTTTATTGGGCCAGATCTCTTAAAGTATGGTTTCTGTCTTAGATTTAAGCATCCGTGGAGTGATGGAGCACTACGCTTTTATAGAAAAGCAAAACAGTTGCTGTTGAATCGACCCCGACTCATGACAATGTGTGTCAGCGTTGAACTGTGTGCCATAGAGTTGTCACTAGCTGATTTTTTGGAAGTAGATTGCCAGGCCCTTTCTTCCAAGGAGTCTCCAGGCGGACTTTAACCTTCAGCCTTTCGGTTAGCAGCAGAACACCACCCAGGAACACCATACTTTATGTGTTGTGATTTTTTAACCCTGTATTTCCTAAGCCAAGAGACCAAATGAAAGGAAGGTTTCACAGGAAGCATTCCAAGCTAACTATACTTTAGCTTGAACAAAACTGGAAGGCTGAGTATGGTCCAGAAGAGTTTACGTGGCCAGATGCATATTTGCTTTGCATCTGTGTATGTTCTTTTCTCTGGAATATGTAACCTCTCCCTGTAACTCAAGTGTGACTCTTCTGAGGAATCTCAGGCAAATTTGACGAAAGAGTGAGCTTTTGTCCCCTTCTTTTTAGCCTGGGTTTAAGCTTCCCCTGCTAAACAGCAAAGGAGGTGATGGGATTTCTTTCTAAAAAATCTATTTTATGTAACAAATTATGTGCAAAATATTATACCAGTCACTTTGAGCAATGCAAAGATGAGTAAGACAAAGCCAGTGCCCTTGAGGAAGCCTACAGTTGAATGGGAGAAATTTACACACATTTATATAATCTAAAGGCATAAATCCAAGAGGGTGAGAAGGAAGAATGTGCTGAATAGAGAACTAAGCAGCCATTAATGCTCTAAATTGGAACATCAGTGTGGAGATGTGTGCCAGGTTAAATTCCTTTCCTGCCAGTATAATCACTTTGGGGACTTTTGGTAAATTACAGTACTTAGCCTCTCTGCCTCAGTTTCTTCATTAGTTAATGGGAGTAACGTTAGTGCCTATCCTTTGGGTTGTTATGAGAATTAGGTGCATGTGACCCACAGTAAGCTCTTGGCAAACATTTACTATTATTTCCAGATTCTAGAGGCTAGAGAGATGGAAGGCATCTTAGTTATCTAGTGCTGCTGTAACAGAAATACCAAAAGTGAATGGCTTTAACAAAGAGAAATTTATTCTGTCACAGTCTAGGAGGCTATAATCCGAACTCAGGGTGCCAGCCCCAGGAGAAGGCCTTCTCTCTCTGTCAGCTTTAGGGGAAGGTCCTTGTCATCAATCTTCCCCAGTCAAGGAGCTTCTCAGTGCAGGGACCCCGGGTCCAAAGGATGCGCTATTCTCTTGGCTCTTGTTTCTTGGTGGTATGAGTTCTCCTTGTCTCTCTGCTTGCTTCTTTCTTTTATATCTCAAGAGATTGGCTTAAAACACAACCTAATCTTATAGACTGAGTCCTGCCTCATTAACATAACTGCCTCTGATCCTGCCTCATTAACATCATAGGATTTACAACACAAAGGACAATCACATCAGATGACAAAGTGGTAAACAATCACACAATACTGGAAATCATGGTCTAGCCAAATAAACATCTATTTTGGGGGAACACAGTTCAATCCATGACAGAAGGCTATTCCTAATGAGCTCCAACTCATACACATAATGGATCCTTTAAATACCAAACACCTAGGGTCACTTAATCTATGGTGGGGAGGTTCTTCCAATTCCAGGACTACTTCAAGCAGGAGGGTTGCTAACTGGGTTCCTTGCCCAAGAACTAGAAATCCCAGCTATTTGTAAATATTTACTCCTTACTACCCATGTGAAGTTTCCTAGGCTGGCTGGGTTATTTTCTTTCGTGAGGAAGTAAAGATTATGGATGTGTAAAGACCATGGTGTGTTCCCTCAGTGGCTATTAGGAAAAGAGAACCAAGATTGAGCACCCGAATTTCTAGATTTTCCTTTCAAAGAATTGCTGTTGATCAAGGAGTTAGGTAGCCGAATAGCCATGGTATACCCCTTATCCCTCCTTCCCTCCTCCTGTAAGATTAAGCAGATTAAAACTATACTGTAGTGGAGCAACTGGTAGACCTGGAACCAATGCTTTTGTTGTTGTTTACTTTTATGTTGTAGAATGACTGTTTGTTGACAAACTAAAACCAGTTGCTGTCAAGTCATTCCAATTCGCCCCATGTGTTGCAAAGTAGCACTGTGCTCCATAGGACATTCATAGCTATGAACTTCCGGAAGCAGATCTCCAGGCCTGTCTTCTGAGGTGCCTCTGGGTGGGTTCCAACCAGTTAGAACCAGTTAGTAGCCAAGTGCTTAACCATTTACTGCACCAAGGGACTCCCGATTGTTTGTTGTTCTTTGTTGTTGTTGTGTGCCCTCAAGTAGATTCCAACTCACAGCAACCCTATAGGACAGAGTAGAACTGTACCATAGGATTTCCTAGGCTGTCATCTTAACAGAAGCAGATCACCAGGTCTTTCTCCTGAGGAGCAGCTTGTGGGTTTGAACTGCTGAGTTTTCAGTTTGCAGCCGAGCACTTAACCACTGCACCACCAAGTCTCCTTGATTGTTTATTAGGGCATCTTAAATTTTTCTAGAACCATGGGACAGATTTTTCTCTCTCTTTGTCCCTCCCTGCCTCTTTTCAACTTTCTTTGTTCTCATTCTCTCTCTGGTTTATACTGAGATTCTGTATTGGAGACTGGGTGGCTTTGCTCTGTATTATTAACTGGGAGATCCCAACAGTGAGAGAAGCACTGGGCCTTCTATTTTGGCGAGGACAGTGTTCCTGCTTCTGCTGCAGAAGGGACTACAGTTACTGATTTTTTGCTTACCAGCTCTAGGATGCAGCTGTCCTTATCTATGGGTATGAGACCAGCTATTTTCAGAAATATAATATAGTGAGAGTGAGTTTGAGGCAAATGCCAGCTGTACATTTAACTGTTGTTTGCTTTTTAGCTATTCAAATTAGTCTTTGTCTTTAATTTGCCAGTTGAACGTCTCTTAGAAAATATGGATTATTGTCCTAAGACCTTAAGATGTAAGGTACCTAACATCTTGCGTGTACCTAGCCTGTGTCTTGGGCTGTGTTACCACAGCACAGTGGGTCATTAAAGGTCAAGTTACTTAATTTGCAGGATACGAGTGCAGGCTCTGGGGAATCTCTGAGGTGATGAGGAGAGAGGACGTTACAAAGAGACTGCTGACATACAACAGACCCAGGTACCTCTAGTGATGCCTGTGTTTCAAGTGGACATTATGCACAAAGGAGTGATGTCAATGACCAAGGCTTTGGGTTTTTAATGGCATTTCAGGTGTTGTCCCATTACCCATTGCCGTCGAGTCAATTCCAACTCATAGTGAGTCAGATGTTATGTTGTTGTTGTTGTTGGGTGCCATCAAGTCAGTTCTGACTCATAGCAACCCTATGTGCAACAGAATGAAACACTGCCTGGTCCTGTGCCATCCTCACAATCATTGTTATACTTCAGCCCATTGTTGCAGCCACTGTGTCAATCCATCTCATTGAGGGTCTTGTACTTATCAGGTGTCATACTTATCACTTATTCTGAGATTTCATTAAATTAGTCAAAAACCTTTTGTAGAGCACCAGCTATGTGCCTGGCACTATGTAAAGAAGGAAGGTAGTCCTTGCCTTTCAATAGCTGACTTGCTGAGATGAAGACACATGTGCAAATAATTACAATTCAGTAGAATAAGCTATAATAGAAGTGTGTACAAGGAATTATAAGATAGCATCAGAAGACAAGGGTACTCGACATACCAAAAAATACACAGAAAACTAGAGCAGATATACGTTTGTCCCTTTGAAAGTCATTTTTAAAAAACCAGACTGTTATTTCCTTCGAGAGAGCAGATTAACAACCACAAAACACACTATCTTGTGGCCTCCTCCCAAAGATTTTCCCGTTTGTTTTCTGCCTTGGGAGCCCCACCTGATTCTTCACTGCGGCAAGGATGTCTCTTTTACTTAGCATCTTGTTTTGTTTTGCTCAGTAATGAGCTTTTTAGAAACCTTTTAACTACTCTGCAATATTCACAGTACAGGAATAAGGTTGCCATACTCTACCTCATGTCCACTGCTGGAGTTTGAACTCTGAATCCCCAAGACCTAAAAGAAGGGACTGGCAAATCCAAGAATTTGACTTTGTCCATAGCAGCCTTGTAAGGACCTGGGAGGACTGCAGATAATGAGTGTAAAATTCCCAAGTCCTGCACTTGTAATGTAGGGAGCTGACTAAACCTTAGCTACTAATTTCCTTTCTGTGTTTGAATTTGAATTCCACATTCTTTTTTGACTTGAGAGCAAGTAATACCACCCTATACTTATTGCTATTGAGTCGATTCCAACTCATAGCAACCCTATAGGGCAGAGTAGAACTGGCCCACAGGGTTTCCGAAGCTCTAATCTTTATGGAAGCAGACTGCCACATCTTTCTCCTGCAGAGCAGCTTGTAGGTTCGAACTGCCAACCTTTGGCTTAGCAGTTGAGCACTTAACCACTGCACCACCAGGGCTCCTATAATACCACCCTCCTTTCAAGAAATGTACATCAAAGAGAAAGGGAACCAACATGCATGTATGTGTCCCAAGCACTGTCTGGGTGCTTTACATCTGTGCTTATTTAGCAAGCTTCTGAGAGGTGGTGGTATTGTTGTTAGGTGCCGTTGAGTTGATTTCAACTCGCAACCTGTCTGAGAGGTGTAGGTAGGTATTAAAATTAAGATTTATTACTGTGTTTCATTCAATACCATGCCAGTTGTAAGCGGTACCATTATTATATGTGCCAGTAAGAAATAAAAACACTGCCAATTATAGTTGTAAGTTTTATCCTTATTTCAGAGATATTAAAATGTGGGGTGTAAAAAGGTCTTAGAATTAATGAAATGCAGTAGTTGAGCTCGAAGTATACAGGTTGTGAGGAGAAAAGTCTGGGAAACAGATTCTTGGGGTCTTGACAGTGAGGTACTCCTCTCCCTAACACACACATTTTTTAAAAACAATTATAACCTTTAAGGATAAGAGTGTATAATACAGGCAATTTATTTAACAAACATTAATTGACCACCATTATGTATTGAGCCCTGTACCAACCACTGGAGATTCTATATGAACACACACAGGGAATCTGCCCTCAAGGAGCTGATAATTTTATAGGAGGGGTAATATGAGAGCCAAACTTTAGACTATATTCTGTAAAGTTGCTATTTAAAGGGATTGACGTGAGCTTTTATTTTTTCCTGAGACACAGTATCTCAAAATTTAGAAAAGACTAAGTCTATTAGTGGATGGCATTGGGAAGAAATCAAAATCAATATTATGAGAAGAAGCCTATTTATGCCTTCAAGTATCAAACATATTTTTAACTTTATTTTTTTAAGCCGGGCTTCCAACCAGTTCTCCCTGGTTCAGTCATGGCCAAGGAAGCGAAACTGGAACAGACCGGCATTTTTGAAAGTTGAGTGAACTGGACTGATAACCAAAACAGGAAAAATGACAGGTCAAAACCCTGCTAGAAACCTAATCTCTCTCTCAGAAAACAAGGGCAGCATACATGTTGCATAGCAACCAGATCTCTTGCTCGTGTCAGAAACAATGGTGTCGCACTCAAAGATGGCAGCCGACCATGTCACTTTGAATGTGTGTTGCTCTCAACAGTCCTGCCAATAATCTAGTCTCATGCCTCAGGCTTCTAAAAGGTGCTCACTTTGCCTATTCCGAGTCTCCCATTACAGGGCTTCGACCTGTAATTTTTCCTGTTTTGATTATCATTCCAAATCACCCAAATTGTAAAAATTTGGGTCTTTTCTGGTTTTGCTTCATTGGCCATGACTAAACCATTTTGAACCAGTCGAAGGCACTATTTTTAAGCCAAAACCTCTATCTAGATAAAGCTTAATAGCTTCCAGTTCTAACCTAACCTCTCTTCCCTATGTTTGTGAGACCGTGACTAAATTGATCTGTTATAGAGCAAGTGCCAATAGTAGGTGAACTAACTGAGGAGGAATTGTGCCATGATCAGCAACAGGTTTTTTTATACAGTAGTTAATTTCAGTATTTTACTTGCTTATTCTTTACCACTTCCTTGGGAGAGAGAATAATCACTCCTGATTTTCCAATTAAAAAATTAAAAAAAAAAAAAAAAAAAAAAGTTCCAGAGGGACCTTTGATTTATCAGGGCATAAGATGGAATTACCAACAGTTAAAATGACTTATTACTAAAAAAGTACTAGAAAAAAACCTGGGGAAGGTGTTTTGTTTTTATAATCATGAAAGTAGGTAAGTCTTCTCTAAGAATGGTATAAAACACAGAGGGAAGACAAATTTCAACAACTTAGTAAATATACAAGCCAGAAAATACCACACACATATCAAAAGACAAAACAATTACTGGGAGGAATTGTTTACAACATAGGATTAACGTCCTTAAAATATGAAGAGCTTTTTCAATTTAATTAAGAAAGATACCTAACAACCTGCTAGAAAAATGGGCAGTGTGTGAATAAGACAGTTCATAGAAAAGGAAATACTGAAGGCTCTTAAACATTTTTTAACCCACTCATAATAAGAAAAATTCAAATTAAAACCTGTAGTGAGATACCATTTTAACTTCTCACATTGACAAAGAGGAAAAGGTATGTTGGCACACTTGTGTTGTGAGGATATTGAGAAATAGCACACTTGTGTTGTGAGGGTATTGGGAAGAGGAACTGAGTCTAGTGCTGTTGGATATGTAAATCAATCCGACCCCTGTGGAGGTCAACCTGGCAGTATCTACCAAAGTATACATAGATTGACCCTTGATTCCACTTCTAGGACTATATACTGCCTGAGACCTGGTGGCACAGTGGTTAAGAGGTTGGCTCTGAACCAAAAGGTCAGCAGTTTGAATCCACCAGCCGCTCCTTGGAAACCCTATGGGGCAGTTCTACTCTGTCCTATAGGGTCACTATGAGTTGGAATTGACTTGATGGCAATGGGTTTGGTTTTCTGGTTTTGGTAGTCCCCATATACATGCAGAACGATGCAAGTACGAGAGTATTCATTGTAGCATCATTTGTAACAGCAAAAGAGTAGAAGCAACACAAATGCCCTTCAGTAGGGAACTGGTTTCATAAGTTATGGAACATCCATCCATACAGTGAAACAGTATGCACTTGTCAAAGGAGTGAGTCAGCGCTTTATGTACTCATCTCAAGAATTGCTTAAAAAAAAAAAAACAACGTTCAGAACATTGCATACAATGTGCTGACACATTTGTGTAAAAAAAAATTGGGTTAGGGTGGAGAATATATATGCCTATTTCTTGGTATAAGATAGACTATCTCTTGAGGAGAACATAAGGAGTTGTTAACAGTAACGGCCACCCGGAGGGGAACAAGGAAACAGGTAGCTGGAAGTCAGAGGTTGGAGGGAGAAGTATTTTTCACTGTATCCCCTTTTGTACCTTTGTAATTGTGTACTGTGTGTATTCTAACTGTATGAATCCGACTAATGGATTTATTAAGCGATGCTAATCTAATCAAGAAGTCCTGGTGGTGCAGTAGTTATATAGCTACGGCTGCTAACCAAAAAGGTTGGCAGTTCGAATCCACCAGGCTCTCCTTGGAAACCCTACGGGGGCAGGGGTGAAGTTCTACTCTGTCCTATATGGTCTGTATGAGTCGGAATCGACTTGATGGCAACAGGCTTGTTTCGTGGAATATAATCAAATCGGGCAAGTTCAAAAAACTTGGATCACAAAGATGAGCCTTCTTACCTTAAGTTTCCTATAAAATTACTTTCTATCCTCCACACTGTCTCAAGGCAAGCTTATAAGGTTCGTGCACCATTTTTTTTCATGGTTGTTGTTGTGTGCTGTTGAGCCATTTCCAACTTAGACTAGAATTGTCCGAAGGCTTTCTTGTGGGCAAAGCTTCCCAACAGACCTCATGAGCAAAGTTTAGAAAAATCCTAGTAATCTCCAACAGAGCATGATCTAATGTATAGATGGAGCTGAGCTCCTACAAGGCTCAGCGTTGTATTAAAATGTGAGTAGGCCTCAGCTCAACCAAAAGAGCCCACTTACTTAGTATCCCCATTCCCCTTTTTGAGAAAGCTAGTCAGTGAGTCAGCTCAGGGCTGCAATAGCACTATGGTTGATGTCAGCAGCCCGGACAGCTTGCAGACACACATGCCAGCAGCTGGGTGGTATATGCACGCCCTTCCTCCCTCCTGAGCCAGCTGGTTCTTACCAGCTTTGGCAGCTTCGTGCAGCGCTGCTTGTGGCTTCCTGTGGCTTTTCCCTTGTGCACCTAGGAAAGGAGAAATTCTGCTTAGGGCAAGGATTGGCCAATGACACCTCGACTTAACCGTGGGAGGATTTGTCATCTTCGGGGTTCAATTTTGAAATTAACTCTTAGAAATTACCAGAATTAGCAGATGACATAAACATGACTGTAGCAACTACCTCAGTTTGGGTTGGGGTACATGAGGGAGAAACACACCAAGGCCAGTTAACCTGGGCTAAAGTTTAAATGTAGTCTTAAGGTTGCAATTGAAACAAAAATCCTTCCATTATCCTGTTCTTGAACAGATATAAGGTGGTGGGTGTCTTGTAAAATAATTTCCCATTGGTTTTGGAATTTTTCAGCCAAGTTAATCCTGAGATCCTCCCGATGGTGGGTGAGTTCCGCAGGCTGTACCCTTTGCTCCCAGCTCCCCTGGGCAGCTTATGGCTCAGCGTTCACTGGGCTCTGCCACTTCCTTGGTCTGGCACAGGAGCCCCCAGGGAGGCTGAGCAGAGCACCTTGGCGTCATGCTCCTGTGTCTGCTTCCATCCCATGGCCACAGTGACCTCAGGGAGGTCTAGACTAGACGCCAGATCTGGATCCAGGATGTCTACTTGGCAATTGATGACTTACATTTCAGCGTGAGCACTGTTCCCTACTTATGCAATGGAAGCACCTCCTTGCCTCCCTCCCCTGTGGTCTGGGCTGGGCAGGAGAAGAGGAAAGCAGGAAAGAAAAAAAAGGGCTTTGGCTAAACAATCAGAAGCCTAGGGAAAGTTAGGGGAATTTTTATCTTAAGGTTACTTGGCTCTTAACCCTTTTATTTATTTTTTCCTAACTGTTTTGAAAGACTTTGGAAACAAAGAAAAGTTGAAAGCACAGCATAACAAACACCCATAAACCCATTTCCAAGATATTACCATTTTCCCAAATTTCTTATAGCTGATAACCCTTCTTTTGAAGATTTAGAAATCAGCATTTTTCTCTGCCTCTTAAGCTTTTCTTTTTGCTTGCCCAAAAAAAAAAACAAAACTTGCTGAGTAAATTTGGGTTATTTTTGCCCAGTCCCTTTATGCTGGATTGGACTTAACAATAATTCACACTCTAAAAAGTAACCTAAAAGTTATTGTCTTCTATCATCTGGGACTTTAAGGATTCCTACCTTTTCCCTTTCTTGTAAAGGTGGTGTATTTGTTTTATTTTTTAAGAACAAAATCACTGTGTACAGATATTCTTCAGTATCTGAACTAGGAATTGGATAAATTCAGATAAAGTTTTTGAGATAGGTTTGCTAACCCTCATTATCTGAACTTCCGTTTATATCTAAAATGCTAGAACCAAATAGATTTGGATAACAAAGCATTGCTTGTTGTTCTGGAATCTTATTCTGTAAATATAGACACCAAATAGATTTGGATACCAAGAGATACTTATATGGCAAAGAGAGTAGCTTTTTTTTTCCAGAGTCTAACCTTAAATGTCTATATAAAATCAAAACCAAACCTATTGCCATTGAATTGATTCTGACTCATAGCCACCCCATGTGTTACAGAATAGAACTGCTCCATAGTGTTTTCTTGACTGCAATCTTTATGAAAGCACATCACCAGGCCTTTCTTCCGCAGTGTCACTGGGTGGGTTCCAACCTCCAACCTTTAAGTTAGTAGTCAAGCACAAACCATTTACATCACCCAGGGACCGTCCAGTTTACGGGGTTTGTCAGTTTCCCTAAGCAATGGGCCCATACAGGGAGGTGACATGGCTCACCAAAGATAATAACTTTGAAGTGAGACAGGCCTGGTCTTGAATCCTGGCTCTGTGACCTTGGACAAATTACTTAAACCTGTTTGAATTTCGGTTTTCTTACCTGTAAAATGGAACTAATCAAAGCTGCCTCACCAAAATATGGGTTCTAGATAATTTATGCTGATTCATTTACCACAATATCGATAATGGCTTATTTCTAAAAGCCTCCTTTTGTTTACTGGATCCCAGTAAAAAGGTGATCAGCTCAGGTGGAATAGCAAGTAGTTTCCATTGGAGTTAGGAAATGTGCTTTTAAGAACCATTATTAAGGTGATCCAGATTTTCACAAATCTAACATAAACCAAAAACCAAACCCATTCCCGCTGAGTCGATTCTGACTCATAGCGACCATACAGGACAGAGTAGACCTGCCCCATAGTTTCCAACGAGCGCCTGGTGGATTCGAACTGCCAACCTTTTGGTTAGCAGCTGTAGCTCTTAACCATTACACCACCAAGGGTTTCCAAATGAACATAGAACTCTTTTTTTTTTTCTTTCTTCCTTTCTTGAAAAGGGCCTGATGAAACCAGTCCAGTGATGCCAGGAGCTGATGGGTTAAGTTGAACTGTTATAATAGCCTGGCAAGGAACATCCAGACTGGGTGATTAATGCTTTGTTTCAGGGGGTCACTGATGCATCAGAGTTGTTAATTAGTTTTGTGAAAACAGATTGTGCAAACACAGGGAGATTGTAATCGGATAGTAATTGAAAATAACTCGGTGGTAAATTTTAGTTGAGTGGGCCAGGTGGGGTGACTTGGAAAGACAAAGGAAGTCAGATGTACAGACAGCTAGAAGAATGAAATAGCATTAGATAAGACAAACACTAAATCAGACATCATCTGAACTGAAGGAACTTAGGGGTGACCTAGTCTAACCTTTCTAGTTTGGAAATGAGGAAGCAGGTCTGAGACAGGAAGCGGTTTCTTCAGACCACGCAGCTAGTTAGTGGCAGGTCTCCTTTCTTCCCTTGCAATGATTTTCCAGGATTTTCATGACTTTGACTTTTAGGAGTGGACTGTGGTGAACATGAAATTCATGTTGAAAAGATGGCTTCTGCTGCTGGGGTCCTTGGCCCACGCCTGCATGCGTAGTACATCCGTGAATGCTGCTGCATTATAAACAAACAAATAAACCCAGTTATATCAAGTCTGTTCCTACTCATGATGACCCCATGTGTGTCAGAGTAAAACTGTGTTCCATAGGGTTTCCAGTGGCTAGTTTTTTGGAAGTAGATCACCAGACCCTTCTTCTGAGGCACCTTTGGGTAGACTCCAACCTCCAACTTTTCAGTTAGCAGCCAAGCATGTTAGCCATTTGCACAACCCAAGGGACTCTACTACATTATAGGGGAGAAGAAAAGTAGATGTCTCAAAATCTTGTTTAATTGCTATACCACTCCTGCCATGAATGAGGATTGGGAAGATTTTCCATTTCTGTTCATGGCTCCGCCATACCCTGGGCTGGGGAAACACTTCCACAGTGTATCATCTGTAGGGAAGGCCAGTCAATATGGAAGTGATTTTTCAATTTGACACTAAAAAATAGTTTCGGGTTGTGATTTGGTTGAGGACTCCAGAGCGGGCACTTTAGTTTTAGAACTCTGGTTGGGTGGGGGTGAAGGACTGGCAAGGACACAGCTGGAAGTGGGGAAAGGAGAAAAGATGAGGGCCGTGGATCATTCCAGTACAATCCAAGTACAAGTTAAATCATTGTTCTTGTAAACACTGCCACAAGTCTCTGTAGCCTAGAGATACTCAAACCCACAAATTTCAAGCAATATCCTATTCACCAAATCCATTTGGATGGTTCCTTGTAGTCAGTGGTAGTAGCAATCAGAAAGGAAAATAGTCAGGTCAGCAGCCAAGCTATAGGCATGATCCAGAGGCTGAGTAAGGTAAACCACTTATCTCCCTTCCCTTATCTGATTGGACTAATAAATACAGTATCTGGAAGGACCAAGTGTACTTGCTTGGAAACTAATCAGAAGGACATTTGGGACTCGTTTGTCCACTTTTGCTTCTCTCCAATTCATTCAGTAGAACCATACTGTACTGTGTTTGGCTGCTTGGGGAATTCTCACCTCATTGCCCCTGCCCCCTCCTCTTTTGATCTGTCTTACTGTCTCTACCTCATTTCTCAAGTAAGTCTTCCAAGTTAGCATGATTACCTCATGCCTATAAAGCAAAAAGAACTGTACTTTTTAAGTTTCAGGGCTCCAAATGTCTGGTGGACACATTGCCTTGTTGGGCCAAGTTATCCAAGAGGCCTTTCTTTAAAGTCTTAATATCTGCCTCCCTGCAATAAACTGGTGGTTATAACACTTCTGGGTTCATGAACACTTAACAAAAGTACAGAGAGGAGTCAGCAGTGTAGGCGATCTTCGAACTATCCTATTTCTTGACTACCAGTATAAACAAGAGCTGCTGCAGCCACATTGCAAGTTAGCAGAAGGAAAATATTCCTATCAGTGGTGGCTCTTAAAAATAACATTTATTGCTTTTCTAGTTGTGAAAGTTAATATGTCCGTGTAGATAATTTGGAAAGCTCAAAGAGACATAAGGAATAAAGTAAGTTACTCGTGATCTATTTTGTGAATATCTTGATAACTTTATGCTCAAAGCTTTTTATAGAAGACCCTTTTCTATGGGAATCTGGTTTTTGGATCTAAATCTTACTATAGATGTTCTTCATTCACTAGCAACTCGGAACACTGAAACATGAATTTTCAGAATTAATAAAATAGAGAATTTATTTATTCTACATATCCCAATAATTCAATTTTCTGATTAGAGATATTACAGGTAACACAATGCTAATAGGGTTGCAATGTTATAAATCTGCTTTAATGGACATTGTATAAATATTAAGGCAAAGGAGGAGTCAATATTAAAGGAAAGGAGTAAGTTTCTGGGAGCAGTTTTTTCCCCCATGGGGAGAAAAACCACAAAATAACTTCAGATAAATCTGGAATGCAACCAGCTACTCTTACACAAAGTGAGGGATACCTATACTAAAGCTGAGCTGATTTTCTAGATAGGATGATTGTCGGATGGTCTCTGGCTTTAGCTGTGGTTGGTAGTTTCATTGTGGGGATGCTAAAACCATTCCTAGGGGCATGTTCATATTTACCTGACTCATTATCGATAATCACAGGAGATCATCAGTTCAACATTCTGTCTTTCCAAATTATGTTGGAACTCATATGCTTAATTTCTACTGATAGGAGCCCTTTGGCAATAGTGGAAAAAATTAAAATACTTAAAATTTTGAATTAATAGAGCTCAGGAAATAAGGTGGGTGGACTTCTTGTGGTCTATTGGCATGTGATTTGTGGGTGGGAATTTCTTTTTTAAGCAAGAACAGTGCACTATATTGACTGACCATGTCTTCCAGTATAATGTCCCTGAGAACCAGAGTGTAGACAAGTGCTCTTTGTCTCATTGAGTGAATAAGAAATGTGTGTTGGCATGAATGGCCATGTGCATTTTCACGGAGGAGTGGTGCATGCCAGGGCCTATTGAATTAAAATCTTAAAAGTATATATGTAAAAGTTGTCCCTGGATCAGGAGGGGGCTGCTGGGAATGCATGTTATCCAAGTCTTAAATTTACATTGGAAGCGGAAGCAGGGTGTGGGTGGTAGTACAGAGGAAAAACACTGTTGGAACATTAGTAACCAGTGGTCTTCAGAATTTGAATCAGTTGCTCAGTTGCAAGAATTTCTCAGGCCTTAAACTGTAAAAGAGGCAGTTGTATTTGTGCCTTATCTAACCATCCACGGTAATCCTTTGAAATGCTAGTCTAATTCTTCCTGGTTGAAGAGGTTGAAAACATTTCACTTTAAGTATGCTAGTAAAGTGATAAGCGTTCTAAAATGTGATGATTGAACAGCTCGGGGAGGTGCACATCATTCCCTGAACCCTGCCCTGTATGATCTGGCCACCTGGCCCCTACATTTTTATCCACGTTGGAAGAGCAAATAAGCAGGTAAAGTCAATGGACTAAGAGATGCCACAAATGCCTGCCAGAGCTCTAAAGTTAGTCTTCAAAAGAGGCGGCAAAATAGAGATGTCAAGCAGACTTGAGTTGAGCACTGGATTTCCCCCAGTAGCTGTGTGCTTTCTTTGGGCCTCAATTGTCTCATCTGTAAAATGGGTGTGATATCACCTACCACTTCTCCCCATCTCTACTGTATACCCCTGGTACAAGCTAGAATCATACCTCACTTGGCTGCTGTAAAAGTCAGTTGCCATGACAATCTCATATGTATCAGAGTAGAACTGTGCTCCATAGTGTTTTCAATGATTAATTTTTTCATAAGTGCATAGCTAGACCTTTCTTCCAAGGCACCTCTGAGTGGACTCGAACCTCCAACCTTTTGTTTACCCCTCAGGAACTCCTTGGCTACTATAGAAAAACCAAACCCGTTGTATTCCAGTCGATTCTGATTCATGGTTACAAGTATTACAGAGTAGAATTGCTCCATAGGGTTTTCTAGGCTATAACTTTTTCAGATGCAGATCATCAGGCCTTTCTTCAACAGTGCTGCTGGATGGGTCCAAACCACCAATCTTTAGGTTAATAGCTGAATGCAAACCATTTGCCACTCAGGGACCTTTGTCTGCTATGGGAGTATGGTAACTGGTCTCCCTGCTTTGAATCTTGCCTCCCTAACATTCATTCTCTACACACCAGTCAGAGTGGTAATGAAGCTGTCTCCATCTGAAAGCATCTTATTTTGTTTGCTTACTTTTTCTTTACCTCTCTGCTCCCTACTCCAGAATGCAAGCTTCCAGTCTCTATTATATTCTCAGAACAGAGACACTGACTTCAGTGGGATGATCCTCAGTGTCCCTTCCCAGTGACTTTTGTCTCCAGTGTTCTCCTGTTTTTAATTATTTTAAGCAGTTTTATTTCATTACTGAGCTAGTTAGAAATGGGTATCAGGAAACTCAGGATCTAGTCTTAGTTCTGACATTTACTGGTTGAAAGCGCTTAAATAAGAAAGTGTCTTCACTTTTAAGATAGGTTTCCTTATCTGTAAAGAGAGGGGAATATACCAGATAATACCTAAGTCCCCTTCCAGCTTTACAAAATTATATTTTAAGGTGGGCATCCACACATCCGTGTCCAGGTCCACTTCTCTGAGGTAACCAGTGCTTGGTGTATATGCTTCCTAACTATTTTTTAATGCTCATACATACCCTCATATATATTTTTGAAGGATTTTACAATATGGATGTGTATATGTATGTGTCTAGCAATAACATAACTAAGTTATGGACCGTTGAAATGTGAGGATTTATATATAAAAATATTAAGTGGAACAAAAAGTAGTGTCTAAAGAAGGGTTTTGATTTCATTGTGGGTTTTTTCCCTCTCTATAACTTTCAAAGTATATAATTAAAATTTTTTTTTTTTTCTTGTTCCCTCCTCCCACAGCTGGAAACTGACAAACTGGCCCTCCCGACCAGCCCCGGCCCACTTAGCCCGAGCCCCATCCCCAGCCCCAACACAAAACTTGAGAATTCCACCCTCCTGACGGTGGAGCCTTCCCCCCAGGATAAGAACAAGGGCTTCTTTGTGGATGAGTCCGAGCCACTTCTTCGCTGTGACTCCACATCCAGCGGTTCCTCCGCGCTGAGCAGGACTGGCTCCTTTATTACCAAAGGTACACACAGCATTTGCAGGACGGACTGAGGGATGGGCACTCTGAGGGATGGGCACTCTGAGGGATGGGCACTCTGAGGGATGGGCACTCTGAGGGATGGGCACTCTGAGGGATGGGCACCCTGAGGGATGGGCACACAGGAAGGGCTCACAGCAGGAAGGCACAATTCGCATTCTTTCCACCTACCATGAAACATCCTCTGGCGATTTCTCCCTGCCCTTTCCCCTGTCTTACTGTAGTTGGGCCATTTGAATGACCTGCCCAGAAAGCGCAAGCTGAGGCTGGCCTGGGAGAAACCACAGTCATTGGCCAGTGAGGACATGGCTAGAAACGCCTGGCTGAGAGCTAGCCTCGTCGAGGAGTATTAGTCACCCTTTATCTTCATGATGCTATCCAGTATGTTTCAGGGAAGTGTTGAGAAAATGTAGTCCGGCAGGTTTTTTGAAAATAATTTACCAGACTTGCTGAATCCAAAGATTTGAAGTATAACCTGTCTTGGGTCTGAAGTACAGGTTTTTGGTGTTTTTTTTTTAATAATTTTGTGTTTTAGGGGAGGTTTACACAGCAGTGTAGGTTCCCATTCAACAATTGAAGTACAGGTTTTAGTGACTTAAATTGCTCCTAAAATTTCCTCTGTTAAGTTAGGTTGCAAATGACAATGCTTTAAAAAAATATATGGATTGGTACATTTAGTAAATAACTCACCACATTCAATTTCTAATGGCAGGGTGAAAAATCAGCATACTCATACTGATGAAAGATGTTTCTTAGAAATTTCCTAGTTTGAGTATTTCTAGTTATATTCTGTGAAAGGGTTATTTTATATGTTTTTACATTGCATAAAATATGTTATATTTTACATGTCTATATTTTATATACTTTGCATATTTATATTAATCTATTTTATATTTGGAGCCCTGGTGGCACAGTGGTTAAGAGCTCAGCTGCTAACCAAAAGGTCGGCAGTTCTAATCCACCAGCCGATCCTTGGAAACCTTATGGGGCAATTCTACTCTGTCTATAGGGTCGCTATGAGTTGGAATCGACTTATGGCTGGTTTATCTTGTATTTATATAAATATTTATATTCTAGTTTACATTCTGTTACTTACTATGTTACATTTAAAGAAACCTTTATAATAATAATGAAAGTTATAATGCCTCACCCCAGTGTAAGGTATGACCCATGAAGCAGCTCTTTTCTTTTGTGTTTTCACTCACTCTTAGCAATTTGGTTTTAAAAAATGTAATCAGAAAGCAGACTACGTTTAACTTGGAATTTCTGATCATTTGGAAAAGGGATGGGCTGATCCATATCTTTGTTTAGTAAATGTATTACAGTTGGGGAAAGAAGTAAAATTTCTGTTGTTTTTTCAAGCTTCTTTAGGTATTTCAGAATTTCCGCTCTGAGTTTTTAGGAGAATTTAGAAGAAAGCATTTAAATCTAGGTAAAGGTCATGTTAATGCAGATGTCCAAGCAGATCCTTGTCTGTTCTCTGTTAGGCAAATCTTGTTATCTTATGTGCATATTGCAAACAAAAAATCTCTCCTATTGTTTAAAGTGAACCAGAGATTACCTCATCATTTGGGAGAGAGGGCAGGTGAGGAAGGAATAGGCTTGGGGAAAGGGTAGATGTCACTCTTCCCCCGCATCCTGTACAGTCACTTACAGCTATCCCTGTCCCTTGCCTCTCCCCTCTTCAGAAAAGAAGGACACAGTGTTGCGGCAGGTACGCCTGGACCCCTGTGACTTGCAGCCTATCTTTGATGACATGCTCCACATCCTGAATCCTGAGGAGTTGCGGGTGATTGAAGAGATTCCCCAGGCTGAGGACAAACTGGACCGGCTATTTGAGATCATTGGAGTCAAGAGCCAGGAAGCCAGCCAGACCCTCCTGGACTCTGTTTATAGCCATCTTCCTGACCTATTGTAGAACACTAGGGATACTGCCCTCTGGAATATTGCTCAATTTAGTGGCAGGGTGGTTTTATTGTTTTAGTTTTTCCTTTTGTTTTTTGGTGTGTGTGTGTGTGTGTGTGTGTGTGTGTGTTTAACAGAATATATGGCCAGTGTTTGAGTTCTTTTTTTTTAAAAAAACTCTTCTGGCAAGTTAGTTTATAAGCCATTTTCAAGGTGTAACTGTTGCAAATACCCACCACTAAAGTTTTTTTTTTAAGTTCCATATTTCTCTGTTTTGCCTTCTTATATGTTTTCAAAATTGTTCTGTGCACTTTAAGTTCACTTAACTTACTCTAACGCAGTGTGACTTTTCCTGCATACTGGATTGTGAGGTTCTTAAAGTGTAATGACATCATGTGAATTCTGTAAGCAGTCTTCCTGTCTCAACATCCACACCTACTATTTTGTTTTAAGTATTACTACTATCATCATTATTATTTTTCATTTACAGATTTTCTAAAGGGTTAAGAAAATTTAAGACCCCACTGAGTTACTGTAATGCGATTAGATTTTGAGTTATCCTTCTAATGTCTTGTTGTATATTCATGGCTGAAACTTGACCACACTGTTGCTGATTGTATGGTTTTCACCTGGACACCATGTAGAATGCTTGATTACTTGTGCTTCTCTTATGCTAATATGCTCTGGGCTGGAGAAATGAAATCCTCAAGCCATCAGAAC
The DNA here is from genome assembly GCF_000243295.1 of Trichechus manatus latirostris. Taxonomy (NCBI): domain Eukaryota; kingdom Metazoa; phylum Chordata; class Mammalia; order Sirenia; family Trichechidae; genus Trichechus; species Trichechus manatus. The sequence continues at coordinate 13,402,745 of NW_004444001.1, read as the reverse complement.
TTTCTATTTAAGTGGCTTACCAACGAGGCCACAAAAGAATTTGACCTTCATCCTTTAGGGATCGAGCTGTTCTGGAATATATTGCTGCACTTTGGAAAGTCAAAAGTGAATCCCAGTGGCACCTTTTCCATAGAGAATTTGCCCAGCTTCGCTTTAAAAGATGTTTTTTATACACACATAGTCAAATAGGTCCAGTCTGTCCTCAAGACCTGGGTCTTGGTGGGTTTACGTCATCATTCAATCACTTTAATTAAAAATGGCTGCAGCTGTAAGAACTCTGTCTGATATATTTGCAACTATGCTCACATTTATAAACATACCGTCTAATGCTCAGTTTTGAGATTCTAACGCAAGGGTGGTGAGGACTACCTTTGTGTGGGTGGGGGTTTGTGGGTAGTGGTGAGGGACTGATATCAGAAAAATGCCTTCAAGTGTACTAATTTATTAATAAATATTAGGTGTTTGTTACTTGAGTCGTTTGAGAGTGTTTAATCCTTAATTTTCTTGCCTTGTATGTGTGCTTAAGTTATAACTCTGCTTAGTCTCTTGGAAAATTATGTGTCTTCTAAAAACCTCAGCCTTTTTAATATGTAAAACATGCAAATTAGCAAAGGTGTGTGTCTGGAGAGGTGTCTGGGGGTTCACAGAGGAGGCGTCTAGTGAAGATTCCCAAACATTTCCTAACCTTCTGGGTTAAAGCTGAGGTTCCTGTTTTCAAGATTGTCCCTATCTTAAGAAATGCAGTTTGCGAGGTGGTGAGGTAGGATGAAGAAGGGTAGGTAATGAACAGGCCTTGTAGTATATTCTTCTCACTCATTTTCATGTAGGAAATGCACCACTCATGCGGGCCTATACAAATTCACAAGATGCTGTAGGAAAGCTCGTTGCCCCCAAGTAACCCCCAAGTAACTCAGAAGCTTTCCTGGCAGTGAGGCAGGGTGAGTACTCATGTTGGTGGGATGAATGAAGTATTCGTCATGTGTTCTCCTTAGGTTGGGAGCCCTGCTTCTACAGAATTCCACTGGCCAGAACCTCAGCAATTTTGAGTTCCTCTTTCGGTGAGAAATTGCAACCGGGATGCCCTGTCTGGACACTGCCAGCCACGTCAGCAACATTAAAGGCGTTTTCTGGTTTCATCCAGTTGTACTTGGTTGGTTTCTAGAGAACCACTCTTGTATTTGATTTCACTGGTTCCCATGCCAGGTTTCCCCTCTTCTTTTGTGGACAGAAGGTAGGAATTCTTTACCAAAAAAAAGCTAGAATGGGTCATAGATGGGAATGGGGTACACAGATTTTTTTCCTCCCAGGGGATTTCGGCACTGTCACTTCGTTTATGTGGGAGTAGAAAACAAGGATATGAATGAAGCAGCAATTTGATTCATAAGTTTATAGATTATTCATAGCTTGAGGGATGGTTTTTATTAATAACCCACATTTACACAGAGCTCTGTGCTTTAGGAAGTTCTTTGTACATTATCTTATTGAATCCTCATAACTATCTTACAAAACTTATTATTAGCTGCCGTTGAGTTGATGCTGACTCAGGGTGACCTTATGTACAACAGAATGAAACCTGGCTTGGTCCTGCATCATCCTCACAATTGTCAGCATGTTCAAGTCCATCATTGTACCTATTGTGCCAATCAGTCTCAGTTAGGCTCTCCCTCACCCTTGCTGGCCCTCTACTTCCCCAAATATGATGTTATCCTCTAGCAATTGATCCCTCATGATAGCATGTCCAAAGCAAACAAGTCAGACATTGTTCTGTTGTGATCCATAAGGTTTTCATTGGCTAAATTTTAGAAGTAGATCACCAGGCCTTTCTTCCTAGTCTATCTTAATCTGGAAGTTCTGCTAAAACCTGTTCACCATGGGTGACCTTGGTGGTATTTGAAATACTGGTGGCATACCTTCTAGCGTTATAGCAACACATGAGCCACCACAGTATGACAAAGTGATAGACAAAATAGGTACTGTTATTGTCCTCATTTTACAAATAAGAAAAGGGGCTTACAAAGGCTAAGGAACTTGCTTCAGGCCCTATTGCAAATCTGTAGAGTCAAGCTTGAGTCTGGGTCTTCTGTCTGGATCTAAGACTGCTCACTCTGTTCAAGACCACTAACCAGAAATATCTAGTCGGGCTGAAACAATGGACAGAGACCACAGTGATAAAATTAATCTGCATTACAATTAAAGCCCTGCACTTAAGTTTAATAAATAATTGTGCAAGTTTAAGAATGGGTGACCTCTCTTGATAACTCATAGGAAATGAGACATAGGAGTTGTGGTTAAACAGAAGTTCAATATTGAACTAACATGATCCATAAAAACCAAAATCAGGAGGGCAGGGCCAAGATAGCACAATAGTCAGACACTTCATGTCATCCCTCTTACAACAAAGACTCAAAAAAACAAGTGAATCACATATATATGACAATCTGGTTTCTAGATTGTCATATATATATATATAGGGCTGCCAACACCCTAAGCATCAAAGACAAAGCTGAAGAATTGGACTGAGTGGCAGGTAGAAGAAGAGACCATTTGAAAACAGTGGAAGTGGGGAATTACAGATCACCAGCATCCTGCTAGCTGAATCTGCTCCGTGCAGACACTGAGGCAAACAGCAGCATCCCAACCCAAAGCCCACCCTTATCTGGTGCAGCTAACTAGCAGTGACTGTGTACACACCTCCAGAACCAAACTGGAGTGACACTGGACCTGTGAAATTTAAGAACAAGCTCCCAACTGATCATGCACACCATACCCCTTTCCCCACCAGAGCTCCATGGCCAAGGAACATTCCCTTCTCCCCATCCATCCCCCGCCGCCCGTGGCGCCCCCCCCCCCAACACCAGTCCAGCAGCATTCAACACCACCTTTCCCCCTAAGTCCAGGAACTCACGGCTCAGTCCAGAGGCACCTGGTCTGTCGCCCAGCCACTGGTGTAGGACATCCACGGATTTGCAGCACCCTTCACCTCCACCGATCACCCATGCCAGTGCCTTGCTGGCCAACCTGGCACAGCATGCCCTCATTAGGACAAAATGGGTGGGGCTTCTAGTTGAAGCCCATTTTCACCTGCAGCAGCAGGTGGGAGCTGCAGATTTGTGGCTATCTTTGTGGGGACCTCAACCACCCACATCGGAGGCCTAAGGGCTGTTGGTACCACCCACTCCATCTAGCTGCCCACAATGGGGGCCTGAGAACCAGTGGCACCCTCCAATCCCCCCAGCCAATGGCATTGGGCACCCAAGAACCAGCTGTACTACCCTCCCTGCACTACACGCTCTAGTGGACAGGGGCATGTCCTCTGTCTAGGCACCTGGGGCAGCTGACAGCCCCCCGCCTTGCCCCCCACATCATGCCCCACTACAACCAGAGACCTGAGCCTGCTCCGAACACCCCCATGCAGCCCTGCCCACCCAGGACTGTAGCTGAGAGTTTCCACATCACACACTCAGTGACCAATGACCCAGGCACCCACACCCTGACCACAACACACACAACACCCAACCCAATGACCAGGGAGAACACCCCCTGCACCCACAGCCAGGTGACCAGCGGGACAGATTCATCACCTTCCCAAAAAACGCCACCTACATCTTCAGCAGCCCCACAAGAACAGTAAACAGATTCACAGGCTCATACACCTGGTAGCTGCTCCAACACCTGTGGACGGGTGGTGAGAGCTTCAATGAGGCCAGAATAATGACCAGTGTAGCACACATGCCCAGCCTACTTTAACATAACAAAATAAAACAAAAATTCAAGATGCAGTAAACAAAAATACAATAAATAAATAAATATAAAAGTTATTGATGCCTCAGAGACAACAGTCAATATCAAATCCCATAAAGAAGCAGGACAAGATGGCTCCAGCAAGTGACCACAATAAAGAACTAGAAAACCTTCCAGAGGAAGACAAGGCAATAGAACTACCTGATAAAGAATTTGAAAGACTAAGAGTTCTCCAAGAGATCAAGAAAGAGATCAGGCAAAACAGACTAAGCCAAGGAACACACAGACAAAGCAATAGAAGAATTCAGGAAAACAATACAAGAACAAAATGACAGAATAAACAGGCTACTAGAAACCATATAAAAAACAGCAATTAGAAATCCAAAAGATTAACAATAAAATTTCAGAATTAGACAACTCAATAGAAGGTCATAGCAGCAGAATTGAGACGATGAAAGTCAGAGTCAGTAAGACTGAAGATAAATCCCTTGACACCACTTTGAGGAAAAATCAGAAAAAAGAATGAAGAAAGCATAAGAATTATGTGGGATACTATCAAAAGGAAAAACCTATGAGTGATCAGAGTACCAGAACAGGGAACAATAATGGAAAACCCAGAGAGAATTGTTGAAGATTTTCTGGTAGAAAACTTCCCTAATATCATGCAAGACATGAAGATATCTATCCAAGAAGCTCAACAAACCCCATACAGGATAGACCCCAAAAGGAAGTCACTAAGACATATCATAATCAAACTTGCCTAAACCAAAGACAAAGAAAGAATCCTGAAAATAGCTAGGGATAAACAAAAAATCACCTACAAAGGAGTACCAATAAGACTAAGCTCTGAGTACTCAGCAGAAACCATGCAGGCAAGGAGGCAATGGAATGACATATACAAAGCCTTGAAGAAAAAAAATTGCCAGCCAAGAATTGTACATCCAGAAAAATTATCTCTCAAATAAGATGGCAAAATAAGGTCATTTTCAGATAAACAAAGATTAAGAGAATATGTAAAAACCAGACCAAAATTACAAGAAATATTAAAGGGAGCCCTTAGTTTAGAGAACCAGCAACATCAGACAACAATCCAAGACTAGGACACAGGACAGGTCAACCAGATACTAACCCAGATAAGGAATTCACAAATACAGAACAAAGCTAAAAGACTGAACATTGGGAACCAAAGACATCAATATGTAAACGATGGCAATGTCAAAACAAAAAAGGAAGGAATAAACGGTGTAGTCGTAGAACTTCCATATGGAGAGGAAGTCAAGGCGATATCAAGAAATAAGACTGGTTTAAACTTAGAAAAATAAAGGTAAATCTCAGGGTAACCACAAAGGAAGCTAACAAACCTACCCATCAAAATAAAAAAGAAGAAAAACATAAAGACTCAGCAAATACAAAATTAACAAAAGTGAAAGAGATGAAAAGAAAGTACCCAAATAAAAATAACTCAGCATGGAAAATTAAGCAAAACAAAGAAACCATCAACACCACACACACACAAACACATGAGAATGACAGCCATAAACTCATACCGGTCAATAATGACACTGAATGTAAATGGCATAAATGCACCAGTAAAAAGACAGAGAGTGGCAGAATTGATTAAAAAAACACAATCCATCTATATGCTGTCTATAAGAGACACACCTTAGACACAAAGACACAAACAAACTAAAACTCAAAGGATATAAAAAATATATATATCAAGCAAACAACAACCAAAAAAGCACAGGAGAAGCAATAGTAATCTCTGATAAAATAAACTTTAAAGCAAAATCCACCATAAAGGGTAAGGAAGATGTGAAAATGGCTTGAGGGTGGTGTCTGACCTCCTCTAACTTCACAAGGGGGAAGGAGAATCAAGATCAACAGCCCAAAGCTGATTGCTATGAGGCAGGGGTCAGACATGCCTCCTCTCTCTGCTGTATTTACCAATTCTGACACCAACCGTACCTCCCATGGCACTCTCAATTTTTCTGCTGGGTTCAATAATTCATTGCAATGGCCACACAACTTACAGAACATACTCACTATTATGGGGTTTATTAGGGAAGTAATAGTTACAATTCTGGCTCAGAAATTCTCAAGGATACAGTTGTTCCATCAGGATAGCCTCTTCCCAGCTGTGCTTGCAGGCATGCCTCTCCCTGGCCCTCAGTCTGCCCAAACGCACTCATTTTTCTCTCTTCACAGGCCAGAAAGTCCGCCACACCATCTCCTGCTGCCAGGTCTCTGCTGTTGGGTCTCTGCTGCCAGGTTTCTGCCTTCAGTGTTATCTCTGTCTTTGTTTCCTGGTTCCAGGAGCTTCTCAGTGCAGGGATCCCAGGTCCAAAGGACGCACTGGCTATTCTTCCTTGGTGGTGGTGGGGTCCTTCCTTTCCCACCTCTGGGATGGCTCACCTCAAGCCCAGTGGGATGGCAAAACTGATCAATCCCTTTGGTGGGTCACAATTACCCTATCAACACAGTCCTGCCCAACCACTTGAGTGGGAGTTACAAGACCATGGCTAGAAAGTCCACACAGAGGCCATCTATCACACTGCAGAAGGACACTATATAATGATTAAAGGGTCAATACACCAGGAGGACATAACCGTAATAAATATATACTCACCGAATGACAGGGCTCCAAAATATATAAAACAAACTCTAACAGCATTGAAAAGAGGAATAGACAGCTCTAAAATAATACTTGGATATTCAGTGCACCACTTTTGGAGAAGGACAGAACATCTAGAAAAAAACTCAATAAAAATACTGAAGTTTCTTAAATGCCACAATTAACCAATTTGACCTCATAGACATATACAGAACACTCCACCCAATAACATTAAAGTATACATTCTTTCACAAGGCACACGGAACATTCTCCAGAATACACCACAATTTAGGCCACAAAGCAAGCCTTAACCAAAAGAGTTAAAAGAGAACCTACAGACTGGGAAAAAAAATTTTGGTTACAACATAATCTGACAAGGGTCTAATCTCTAAAATCTACAAAATACTTCAACACCTCAACAACAGAAAGACAAATAACCCAATTAAAAAATGGACAAAGTATATGAACAGATACTTCACCAGAGAAGACATTCAGGTGGCTAACAGACACTTGAGGAAATGCTCCTGATCATTAGCCATTAGAGAAATGCAAATCCAAACTACAATGAGATACCATCTCACCCCGGACAATACTGGCACCAATCCAAAAAACAGAAAACAACAAATGTTGGAGACGTTGTGGGGAGACTGGAACTCTTAAGCACTGCTGGTGGGAATGTAAAATGATACAACCACTTTGGAAAACGATCTGGCACTTACTTAAAAAGCTAGAAATAGAAATAACTGTACGATGCAGCAATCCTACTCCTAGGAATATACCTTAGAGAAATAATAGCCATCACACAAACAGACATATTTACACCCAAGTTCATTGCAGCACTATTCACAATAGCAAAAAGATGGAAACAACCTAAATGGTCATCAGCAGATGAATGGATAAATTATGGTAAATATGCACAACAGAATACTACACAACGGTAAAGAACAATGCTGAATCCAAGACACATGTCACAATACGGATGAATCTAGGGGGCATTATGCTGAGTGACATAAGTCACAAAAGGACATTTTTTTTATTTCTTTTTTTTTTATTGTACTTTAGGTGAGGGTTTACAGAACAAATAGTTTCTCACTAAACTCTCAGTACACATATTGTTTTATGACATTAGTTGACAACCCCATGACATGTCAACACTCTCCCTTCTCAACCTTTTATTTTCCTTTGGTGAAAATATACATAACCAAATATACACCACTTCAAAAATTTCTACATGCACAATTCAATGACATCGATTACTTTCTTCCAGTTGTGCTGCTATTCTCACTTTAGGTGAAGATTTACAGAACAAAATAGTTTCTCATTAAACAGTTAGTACACATGTTGCCCTATGACAATGGTTGACAACCCCACTACATGTCAACACTGTCCTTACTCAACCTTGAGTTCCTTATCACCAGCTTTCTTGTCCCCTTCTGCCTTCTAGTCCTTGTCCCTGGACTGCTGTGCCTCATTAGTCCCATTTTGTTTTATGAGGCTGTCCAATCCCCAGCTGAACGGTGAACCTTGGAAGTGACTTCACCACTGAGCTAAAAGGGTGTCTGGGGGCCATACTCTCAGGCTTTCTCCAGTCTGTCAGGCCAGTAAATCTGGTCTTTTTTTGGTGAGTTAGAATTTTCTACATCCTTATCCAGCTCTGTCCAGAACCCTTTATTGTGATCCCGGTCAGAGCAGTCAGTGGCAGTAGCTGGGCACCATCTAGTTATACTGGACTCAGTCTGGTGGCGGCCTTGGTAGCTGTGGTCCCTTAGTCCTTTGGACTAATCTTTTTCTTGTATCTTGTTTTCTTCATTCTTCCTCGCTTCCATAGGGGTGAGACCAGTGGAGTATCTTAGATGGCTGCTCACAGGCTTTTAAGACCCCAGACACTACTCACCAAGGTAGGAAGTAGAACATTGTCTTTATAAACTGTGTTATGCCAATTGAGCTAGATGTTCCCCAAGACCATGGTCCCCACAGCCCTCTGCCTAGCAATTCAGTCCCTCAGGGAGCTTGGATGTGTCTATGGAATTTCCATGACCTTTCCTTGAACAAGTTGTGCTGGCTTCCCCAGTATTGTGTACTGTCTTACCCTTCA
>NW_004444001.1:13391022-13393495 GCF_000243295.1 Trichechus manatus latirostris | reverse complement strand
TCTGACTTGCATTGTCCAAAAATTTTTTCCCAGTTGTAGACTCTCTTTTTACTCTTTTGATGAAGTCTTTTGAAGAGCGTAGGTGTTTGATTTTTAGAAGATCCCAGTTATCTAGCTTATCTTCTGGGATTTGTGTGTTGATGGTTATGGTTTGTACCCTGTTAATGCCATGTATTAGGGCCTGTAGCATTGGTTCTATTTTTTATTCTATAAACTTTATAGTTTTTGGCTTTATATTTAGGTCTCTGATCCATTTTAAATTAGTTTTTATATATGGTGTGAGGTATGGGTCTTGTTTCACTTTTTTGCAGATGGATATCCAGTTTTGCCAGCACCATTTGTTAAAAAGACTGTCTTTTCACCATCTGATGGACTTTGGGCCCTTGTCGAAGATCAGGTGACCGTAGGTGGATGGATTTACATCCGCATTCTCAATTCTGTTCCATCGGTCAATGTATCTGTTGTTGTATCAGTACCAGGCTGTTTTGACTACTGTAGCTGTACAGTAGGTTCTGAAGTTAAGTAGTGTGAGTCCTCCAACTTTATTCTTCTTCTTCAGTAGTGCTTTACTTATTCAGGGTTTCTTCCCTTTCCATATAAAGTTAATGATTAGTTTTTCCATCTCTTTGAAGAATGTTGTTTGTATTTGGATGGGGATTGCATTGTATTTATAAATTGCTTTGGGTAGAATTGTTATTTTCACAATGTTGAGAAGGACAAATATTTTATGAGACCACTATTGTATGAACTCAAGAAAAGGTTTACTGACAGAAAAAATAAATTCTTTGATGGTTACAAGGGTGGGAAGGGAAAGGGAGGAGAAATTACTAACTAGACAGTAGACAAGAGTCAACTTTGGTGAGGGAAAGACAACACACAATATAGGGGACGTCTGCAAAACTTGACCAAGGCAAAGGCATAGAAGTTTTCTAGATACATCCACACACCTTGAGGGACTGAGTTGTTGGGGCTGGGGGCTGGGGACCATACTCTTGGGGGACATCTAGGTCAACTGGCATAACATAGCTCATAAAGAACATGTTCTACATCCTGCTTTGGTGAGTAGTCTCTGGGGTCTTAAAAGCTTGTGAGCAACCTATTGGTCCCATCCCATCTGGAGCAAAGGAGAATGAAGAAAGCCAAAGACACAAGGAAAATATTAGCCCAAAGGACTAAAGGACCACATGAACCAGAGCTTCCACCAGCCTGAACCCTGAAGAACTAGATGGTGCCCAGCTACCACCACTGACCACTCTAACAGGGATCACAACAGAGAAGTTCCAGACAGAATAGGAGAAAAATGTAGAAAGGAATTCAAATTCACAATAAAAGACAAGACTTACTGGTCTGACAGAGACTAGAGGAATCCCTGAGACTATGGCTGCTAGACACTCTGCTAACTCAGAACTGAAAGCACTCCCGAAGTCCAACTTTTCAGACATAGACAGACCCACAAAACAAACAATAACACACTTGAGGAACATGCTTCTTAATTTAAACATCCAAGATCAAGTGGGCAACTCCTGCCCAAAAGTAAGACGAGCAGGCAGGGAGGGACAGGAACTGGACAAATGGACATTAGGGAACCTGGGATGGAAAGGAAGAGAGTGCCATCACATTGTGGGGAGTGCAACCACTGTCACAAAACAATATGGGTATAAATTTTTAAATGAGAACTAAACAATATATGTATACGTTTTTGAATGAGAAATTAACCTGAGTTGTAAACTTTCACCTAAAGCACAATAAAATTTAAAAAATAAATAAATCAAAACTCCTGCCATTGAGTCAGCTTGTAAGAGTAGAACTGCTCCATAGGGTTTTCAGTGGCTGGTGGTGCAGTGGTTAAAGCACTTGGCTGCTAACTGAAAGGTTGGTGGTTTTAACCCACCAGCCACTCGTGGGAAGAAGATGTGGCAATCTGCTTCCATAAAGATTTACAGCCTTGGGTTGGGATCATGGTCTCAGGGAACGTCTAGCTCAATTGGCATAACATAGTTTATAAAGAAAATGTTTTGCATTCTACTTTGGCGAGTAGCATCTGGGATCTTAAAAATTTTTGAGTGGCCATCTAAGATATTCCACTGATCTTACCCAGTCTGGAGCAAGGGAGAATGAAGAAAACCAAAGACACAAGGGAAAGATTAGTACAAATGACTGATGGACCACAAGTACTACAGCCTCTACCAGACTGAGTCCACCACCAACTGCTCTGACAGAAATCATAATAGAGGGTCCTGGACAGAGCTGGAGAAAAATATAGAACAAAATTCTAACTCACAAAAAAAGACCAGACTGGCCTGACAGAGACTGGAGAAACCTCGAGAGTATGGCCCCCCCGGATACCCTTTAGCTCAGTAATGAAGTCACTCCCGAGGTTCACTGTTCAGCCAAAGATTAGACAGCGCCATAAGCAAAACGAGACTAATGGGGCACAACAGCCCAGGGGAAGGACTAGAAAGCAGGAGGGGAC
>NW_004444001.1:13355821-13390922 GCF_000243295.1 Trichechus manatus latirostris | reverse complement strand
GACTTACTGGTCTGACAGAGACTGGAGAAACCCCAAGAGTATGGCCCCTGGACACCCTTAGAGCTCAGTAATGAAATCACTCCTGGGGTTCACCCTTCAGCCGAAGATTAAACAGGCCCATAAAACAAAACGAGACTAAAGGGGTGCACCAGCTCAGGGGCAAGGACTAGAAGGCAGGAAGGGACAGGAAAACTGGTAATAGGGAACCCAAGGTCAAGAAGGGGTGAGTGTTGACATGTTGTGGGGTTGTTAAACAATGTCACAAAACAATATGTGTACTAATTGTTTAATGAGAAGCTAGTTTGTTCTGTAAATCTTTATCTAAAGTACAATAAAAATAAATATAAATAGTAGGAAAAAAACCCCATTAGTTTGGCCACAATAGATGAGCCCTGATAGAATGGGAGAAAAATGTGTAACAGAATCTTGCATTCCTTAAAAAAAAAAAAAGAAACAACAGACCTACTGGACGTTGAGACTGGAGGAATCCCTGAAACTCTTGCCCTGAGATGCTCTTCAAACCTTGAACCGAAACTAACCCTTCAGGTCACCTTGTAGCTAAATAACAAATTGGCTCACAAAGTAATGAATATTGCCTGTAAGTATTATGCGCCTTTAAAAAATCACCCATATGAGACCAAATGCTCAACAATTACTTAAAACAAAGATGAGAATGTAAGGTGGTAGGGAAACTAGATTAATGGAAACCAAACAACAACGATAGAAATAATGAGAATGTTCCCGCATTGTGAAGAATATAACCAATGTCACTGAACAACTTTTGTAGAAATTGTTGAATGGGAACCTAAACTACTGCGTAAACCTTCACCAAAAACACAATAAAATATTATTAAAAAAAAAAAAAGATTTACAGCCTTGGAAACCCTATGGGGGAAGTTCTACTTTGTCTTATAGGATTGCTATGAGTTGAAATCGACTGGACAGCAATGAGTAATCTTTACAGAAGCAGATTGCCAGGTCTTTCCTCTGTGCCACTGCTGGGTGGATCTGAATGGCCAACCTTTGGGTTAGTAGCCAAGGTAAACCCTTTGCACCAACTAGGGACCATAGCTTTTCTAAAACCCACATGAAACCTCCAGGTGCATTATTAAAAATTACGAAGTTCTAATCAGAGTAGATGATAGTCTATTCATATATTATGTTTGGTTATATCAGGGGTTTTCTTTGGTTTAGGCTGACTTACTTTGAAAGATATGGTTGAACTGGAAAAGTTTTTAGTGTGGGGAGGGGTCAGGCATTTGGTGGTGGTGGTGAAGAAGAATCTGAAGCAATCGTTGGGAAACAGAAGCCTGAAGGTGATGATCCTGTAGGTGAGAAAAAGACTATCTTTAGTTATTTGAAAGGCTAAGGAAGAGACAATTTGTTATTATTTTTTTACAGGGTGTCTGTCTCAGTCATCTAGTACTGCTCTGATAGAGATACCACAATAGGATGGTTTTAACAAAGAGAAATTTATTCTCTCATACTCCAGTAGGCTACAAGTCCAAATTCAGGCCATCAGCTCCAAGGGAACACTTTCTCCGTTGGCTCTAGAGGAAAGTCCATGTCATCAGTCTTTCTCTGGTCTGAGAGCTTCTCTGTGCAGGAACCTCAGGTCCAAAGGACACGCTCTGCTCCCAGCACTGCTTTCTTGGTGGTATGAGGTTCCCGTGTATCTCTGCTCACTTCTCTCTTTTATATCTCAAAAGAGATTGCATTAAGACACTAATCTTGTCAACCTCATCAGTATAACCTCATCACAGTGATAGAATTTACAACATATGACAAGATCACATATAATCTCATTATAGTGGTAGAGTTTACAACACATAAGGAAATCACATCAGATAACACAATCATACGGTACTGGGAATCATGACCTAGCCAAGTTGCTACACACATTTTTTGGGGGACACAATTCAATCCATGACAGTGTCTTAGTCATCTAGTGCTGCTATAAGAGAAATACCACAATGGATGACCTTAACAAAGAGAAATTTATTTTCTCACAGTCTAGTAGGCTACAAATCCAAATTCAGGGTGTCAGCTACAGGGGAAGTCTTCCTCTCTCTGTTGGCTCTGGAGGAAGGTCCTTGTAATCAATCTTCCCCTGGTTGAGAAGCTTCTCAGCACAAGGACCCTGGGTCCAAAGGAGACACTATGCCCCCGGCACTGCTTTCTTGATGGTATGAGGTCCCCCACTCTCTGCTTACTTCCCTTTCCTTTTATATCTTGAGAGATTAAAGGTGGTGCAGGCCACACCCCAGGGAAACTCCCTTTACATTGGCTCAAGGATGTGACCTGGGTAAGGGTGTTACATCCCATCCTAATCCTCATTAGCACAATTTAATCTTGCCTCATTAACCATAGGCAGAGATTAGGATTTATAACACATAAGAAAATTACATCAATCACAAAATGGAGGACAACCACACAGTACTGGGAATCGTGGCCTAACCAAATTGACACATATTTTTGGAGGACACAATTCAATCCATGACAGAGGGTAATATTTTTTCCTCTAGGCCAATTGAGACTAAAAGCAGAGGAACTTTCAAACAATTAGATTGAGCTGCTTTGCAAAGGAGAGAATGATTACTACCCTGGGAAAAATTGAATGTCCTTCAGTGTTTCTTAAACTTCCCAGTAAGTAATAATCATCTGGGAATGATAAGCCTATTAAAAAGTCAGATTCCCAGATTGTCCTATTCAGAAGGTTTGTGGTGAAGTCCCGAATGAGCTTCCCATATAGTTTTCCTGAAAATACTCATTGGGCCACTGTTAGTGGGAAAATGCTTGAGATTCTTGGACCAAAGACCAGCAGAACTATGGCAGCATCAGCTGGGAGTTTGTTAGAAATGCATAATTTGAGGCCCCTCTGCTATGCTTCTTAAACTTTAATGTGCAAATGAAGCACCTGGGGATCTAGTTAAAATACAGATTCTGTTTCAGTAGTTTTGAGGGTGTGGGGCTGAGAGGCTGAATATCTAACAAGCTGCTGGGTGATATGGATGCTGTTGCTCTTCAGATCACACTTCAGAGGCTTTGGTTTCACTCAAAAAATCAAAAAACCAAATCCGTTGCCATCGAGATGATTCCGACTCATGGCGTCCCTACATGTTACAGAGTAGAACTCCGTGGGATTTTCTTGGCTGGAATCTTTTCAGAAGCAGATCCCCATGCTTTTCTTCTGCAGCACCACTGGGTGGGTCTGAATAGCCAATCTGACAATTACTAGTGGAATGAAAACCATCTGCACCCAGAGAACTGCTTCGCTCAAAGGTGACACTAAAATGGAAAAGGATGACACCAACTCCACACGAGAGAAGTAAATTCTGATGATACGAAGAGGAGATTTCCAGAGCCAAGTAAACATGGTCAAAATCTACAGCAGTGATTCTCAATCCTATCTGTATGTTGTACTCATCAGGGGAGCTTCGAGGAACACTAGATTCGTGACTGCACATCAGAAGAATCTTGGGCTGGGTCCCCAGCATGAACACTTTGTAAAGCTCACAGAGAGGTTCCAATGTGCAGTCAGGTTGGATCCCCCAAAACTGATGAGTAAGTCTTCTAGGGAGTTAACCCAGGAATCTGTAATTTAACAAGTGGTTTTGCTATAGTCAGCCCCACTCAACTCTGCTGATTTGCTTCAGGACCCATAGGCTACTGTAAGATTCTATGTAGCTCCACTGAGAATTGATACATTACCAAGCAGTGATGGGCAACACCTGGAAACTTAATTGCATTGATGAACCCACCTGCAGCTGATCAGTTCTTCACGGCTTTGAGCATAAAGTATAAACTATGATTACACATGAATATTTGTTAAGTGATGTTATGCTGATGAATGTTACTATATATATATTTGATAGGAAGCTTACCAATTTTCAAAGTAATGCATTAGATATAATGAGTCATAAAACTGCACTGACTGTATCATAGCATCTCAATTCTTTGTAGCATCTGAGCCATTTGGAACATCAATCCCATTAAACAGCACAAAGATGCAACAGGTACCTATCCTGAACTTTCATTTAAGAAAAGGAAATGTGACCTCTTGTTTAGCAGAATTGTGGCCCTTACCTTTGGAAGGAATCTGAGATGTCAACTGTGGACAAAAATCTGTGGTTTTTGGGTGAGGAGCTAGGCCTCACCAGCACTCTTGCACTAGACCAAGCTGTCTCCTTTTCTCTTTTTTGTTGAAAGTAAGAAGAAAATGATATCTGCTCATCTGGGCAAGGATTGTTTGAGTTGCAAACCAAAAGAAAAAAGAACAAAAAAAAAGATGTTTGCCCTATCATTTGACTTTATATAGCCATATATGTGAAATGTGCATGACAATAAAACATATGTATGCTGGAGTCTGGTATTTCAAAAATATAGATGTTTATATACTATCTTGCAAGGATAGATAAGAAACATGGCAGTGGATCCCATGGATGCCAGGGATGGGAATGGGATGAACTGGAGACATCAGGAAGAGGAAGGACATGTTTTTTCATGATTTACTCTTTTGAGCATTTTGAGTTTTGTACCACATGGATGTATTACTGAATAAAAAATATCAGTAAAAATTATTTTTAGAATATTTCTATGGCATCCAGGGCATGAACACCCATGAAACTCAACGTAAGAGTTATATGTGCCAGACTTTAAATACCAGCAATAACACTGAGTGATTTACAATGAACTTACCCAAAGAATTTGGTCTTTGTCCTCGGTGCCTAAGAGATAACCTCTAAAAACTTGAAATTTCCCCAGTGGTTGAAGTGTTTTTGATGAGGCCTTAAGACCACACCTGAGCATTTATGCTAATAAAGTGACTGTGAGGCTGGCCCAGCCAGAAAGCTCCAGGAGAGGGGAGCTGCAGGTTGAGTTCAACCATGTGGGCGATGATTCAATCATTACATTTGTAATGGGATCCTGAGTTAAAGCTCTGGACACTGATTCTCCATGGACTGCTCAGTTGACAAAGACATCAGAACTCGGGAGGATAACACACCCTTTTTGGGACACGGAATCTTTGCCTTGGGACCCTCCTAGAACTCATCCTATGCATCTCTTCTTTGTGCTGGTCCTGATTTGTGTATTTTCTGCTATAATAAAACCATAATAGTAAGTATAGCACTTTCCTGAGTTCTCTGAGCCATTCTAGTGAATTATCAAATCCAAGGGAGTAGTGGGAACCAGCATGTCAGAAATAAGTGGGAGCCTGGTGACCCCCAAGCTTATAGCTGGCATCCTAAAGGGATAGAAGGAACCCCAAAATTGTAGTCAGCAGGTCAGAAGTGAAGGTGTCATGAGGACCTCCAAGCTTGCATCTGGTGCCTGAAGGCTTAGGCAAACTTGGCAATCTGGAGGACTGTGCCCTTTAAGTTGTGAGGTCTGACCTAGGTCTGGTGGTTAAGGTCAGAGGAAGAAATATTCCATTAGCAACTGGTATCAGAACAGAGGTGAATAGAATTGGAATTGGATTGACTAACCCATTTTAGAAAAATCTGCCAAGGGAATCAACTTCTTGCCCTGCTCGTCAGGACAAGTGGCAGCCTCCACTGCCAACCCTTTTGTGATTTTAGATCCTTTTCCTGGGCTTGGCTCCCAGACAAATATGAAACTCATGCAAAATTCAAATGAAGAGAATTCAAACTTAGAAATATAGAACAGTAGAGCACAGCAGCTATTTTCCGATTTTAATAGTTATCTTACATTTCTCAGCACAGGAAGCACTGATAATGTCTTCATAAGGAAAAGGTCAAAGATTTCTGAAGGTTCTTCCAGCAGTTCGTCATCTCTCCAAAGGAGATGCTTCTGTTCTGCACTGGCATTGCCCTGTTATCACTCACTACTGCTTTACCCATGGCAAGAGGCCATAGGGGAAGTCTTACAGAGGAAGAAGAGGCAGAAAGGTACCTCATTTCCAATAGTCCTATGCCAGTTGTTTCTCATTGTTTCCAGAAGCTTAGAACAGCCAATTTCATACCATGTGTGGCCCCTTATACTTAAATATAGTGTACTGGATAACTGAAACACCCATTTTCCCACCCCACTTCCCCACCAATGAAGCACTTGAGCACTTACTGACCAGGCACTCTGCTAGGTAGAAATAGAGAGAAGAATTGGATACATGATAGCAACTACCAATGAAAACAGGGCTTTTTGTCCGTTTTGTCACTGCTGTATCTTCCACATCTAGAACAGTGCCTATCACCTAGTAGATCCTCAATAAATATTTGTTGAATGAATGAAATGAATGTAGGCTCCTGCCATCAAGGAGTTCACAGTCTAGTAAAAGAAACAGACCTATAAGCCTTATAATCGAATGTATCTAAGTGAAATGATAGCACTATGAAGAGGGTATTAAGAGAGTCAGAAACCAAATATGGAGCAAGGAAAAACATTGCAAGGTTTCTAGAGTAACTTGGATTATTAATTTCAAAGAAAATTCTGACAAAAACAATGAGTTGCCAGTTGCAGTTTCATACATTTCAAAACTTTGAGGAGTGAAGATGGGCTTAAAAGTAGAAAAAAAACCAGGAGGAAAATATGGGCGTACTGTAGACACTATTATGTAAAGGAGGAGTTCATATCATTTATACGTTCCACTATTCCACGATTTCGCAGGTTTATTGTTAACCATCATCAGGAGACACGAGGCCTAGTCTTGGACTGGTTTGCACATATCACATATCCCCTCATGGAATTGCTACTTTTATACAGTATTCAAGGCATGTGACATTATTAACTTCTTAATCTTAACAAAAATCTTACTGTGTAGGCTCTATTATTATTTCCATTTTGCTGATGAGAAAATTGAGAAACTGACTAATTGTGACTTCCCCAAAGTCACACAATTGGCAAGAGGTGGAACCAGGAAGGCAAGTTGGAGACAAAATGACAAGGTGGATTTGATCTCTGCCTTCCTGGAAACTCTCATCTGGACTCAATGAAATTTATTTTTTGCTTCCTATGTTTCTTTAGGAGCCCTAATGGTACAGTGGTGAAGAACTTGGCTGCTAACCAAAAGGTCTGCAGTTCAGATCCACCAGCCGCTCCTTGGAAACCCTATGGAGCACTTATACTCTGTCCTATAGGGTCACTATGAGTTGTAATCAACTTGACAGCAATGGGTTTAATGGATTTTATCTTTGTTTAACTATTTTTCTTTTACTCTGAAATAATTTAAGACACACAAGAAATTCCAAAAATAGTACAGGGTTCCTGTCGACCCTTCATCCAGCTTCCTCCAACGATAACATCTTAACATAACTATACCGAAAAAAAACACCTAAACTCATTGCTGTCGAGTCGATTCCAACTCACAGCTAACGACCGTATAGGACAGAGTAGCACTACCCTATAGGGTTTCCAAGGGGCGCTGGGAGGATTCAAACTGCTGACCTTTTGGTTAGCAGCCGTGGCTCTTAACCAGTATACCACCAGGGTTTCCAATAGATGTTATTAAAACTAGGAAATTGATATTAGTGCAATTTTAACTAAACTATACACCTTATTTGGTTTTCACATATGCTTTTTTGAGGGAGGATGTACAGTACTATAAAATTTTATTGCATGTATAGCTTCATGTAACCACTACAATAATCAGAATTGTTTCATCGGCACACACACACACAAAAACTATCTCAATGCTAACCCTTTACAGTTATACCTTTCCCTTATACCTTCCCCTCAACTCTAACCCCTGGCAACCAGTCCTCTGTTCTCTTTCACTAGAGTTTTTTATTTTTCATTTAGAGAATCTTATAAAAATGGAATCATACAGTCTGTGACCTTTGAGCTTGCCTTTTTTTCTTTTTCACTCAGCATAATTCCCTTGAGACCTGTTTAAGCTGTTGCACGTATCAATAGTTCGTCCTTTTCATTGCTGAGTAGTGTTCTATGGCATAAATGTACCAGTTTGCTTAACCGCTCGCTCATTAAAGGACTTTTGGGTTGTTTCCAGTTTTGGCTGCTACAAATAAAGCTGCTATGAGCATTTGTGTACAGGATTTGTGTGGACATATGTTTTCATTTTCTAGGAAAAATACCCAGGAGAGAGATTGCTGGGGAGTAGGCCAACTAGAAGGTCAGCGGTTTGAACCCACCAGCTGCTCTGTGGGAGAAATATGTGGAGTCTGTTTCCGTAAAGATTACAGCCTTGGAAACCCTATGGACAGTTCTACTTTGTCCTCTAGGGTCGCTAAGAGTCGGAATCAACTTGATGGCAATGGGTTATGTTCTGTTTTTGGTTTATGGTAAATGTATGCTTAACTTAATAACAAACGGCCAAACTGTTTTCACAGTGGTGGCACCGTTTTATATTCCAACCAGCAATATAGAAGAAATCTAATTGCTCTGCGTCCTCGCCCACACCTGGTCTTGTCAGTAGTTATATTTTAGTTATTTTAATAGACGTGTATTTCAATTTTAATTTTAATTGGAAATTTAAAATTGGAAGTGATACTGCTAGCCCTGAAAGTATGCTACTCAGAGACTCATTAGAAGTTTTAGATTTAGTTGCTACCATTTCATTCTATTATTTAGGGAAATCTTGGCTCCCCTGCTTCATTAGCTTCTGTCAGAGGGAAATTTGTTCAGGTGGCTCCAGGTTAGTGCAAAAGCATGCAATTTAAAGCACTCAGTAATTCCTAGATGATGTTCCGGGGAACTTCTGGTGAGATGAGACGTTTAGGGTGCTCCACGGGAAAAGAGTTCTGTAGGCTAATACGTTGGGGAGAAGCTGCATTCTCTGCCCCCACATTCTTGAATATTCACAATGCTCATCAGCAGCACATTAAATGACCCGAGAAGTCCTGTAATAAAGTAACCTGTTTATATTGTTTAACACAGTATTTCCCAATTGATCATAATCATGAATACACATACACACATTTTTAAATTAATTAACTAATCAATTAATTAATTTTTACAAATACCTATTGGTATTTGGAATAGTAATTTTTTTACAGAGCAGTGTCTGGGAGATACTGATCTAGATCATAATATGGAAAGAACACTGGATTTGGGGTTGGAAGTTCTGAGCCCACAGCTGCTGCTGTTTAAGGCTAGGCAGGTCTGAGAACATGTGAGCCAAATATCAGAGTAAGGTAATATCTCAGAGGCTACGAGAGGTCCTGAGAGTTCTAGGGAAGCAAGAGGCATAAGATGTACACTGTTACCATGGTCAGGTCAAGCTCTAGGTCAGAAACCAGCATCCAGACATATAAGAATGAGAATTGATACCAGAGAAAAGCAATTAGCAAGTGATAATGTGGTGCTAATAACTGAGGCAAGGCTTTGGCTAAGCCAACGATTTCACTTTTACTTTCTTTTTTGGCAGAAGTCCTAAGTGAGGTTTCAGCCCCGGCAGGGGACAGACTACGGAATGGTAGGATTGTGAGTCCACGCTGCGCTTCGGGTCGTTACAGTCTCTCGGTTCAAATGGGAGACCAACTAGACAGACACATGGGGACAGGGTTCCAGATGGTATGTGTCCCAGGGATCTAGGGCTTATAGGTCACAAGGACCGTTTTCAAGGTCTCAGTTTAAAATCCAGAGGTGGCTGCAAGCAGGAGAAGCGTCAGAGATCAGCCAGGGCCTAGAGTACAGGATGTTAACTTCCAAAAGATTGGGAAATAGAAACCCCACCAGTGAGGTCTGTCGGTGGGGGATTAAAGGCAGGGATTCTAGCCTCCAGTTATCCAAACAGCAGCTCTTCCTCTCTGTCTAAGGCTAGCTCTGTCCCCAAGTCAGGAACAGGATCGATTTTATAGATAAGGGTAATCTATTGGTGGGCAGCAGCCAGGTAAGATAGGTAAGTGAGCTCCTGACTCAAATAGAGAACCATTGGCTGGAAATGAATTCACACCTGGATGCAGTGGAACAGGCATTGTCCTGGAAAAACCGTTCTTGGTGGACGCTGAGTCTAGATCCCCCAAAGTGAGAAACTAGATCCTAACATGGTGAAACTACTTTTTCCATCATCCGGATTGAACTCACCTTCCTCATGTTTGGTTGTTTTTTAAATAGAAAAAAAAAAAATATGTATATATATTTAAATTTAGTAGCTCCAGGCCTCTGTGACCCCAGAACTGCAGTATTATGTAAATGGAAAGAACATTAGAGGTCATTTAATCACCCCTCTCACTCTAAAGCTCTCTAATGCATACCTTACTGCAATTCAAATTCATGATCCCTGGAACTTAAAAACATCATCCCTCCAGCCCTTGAGCTCTGAAACCAGTCAAGTGCAACAACTCAAGTGCAAAGTGTAGAATTTTTCACCTGCCAAACAAATAAGGGCGGTGACGTTAGCCAGAAATAGATCATTTGGTGGCAATGATTATCTACATTACCCCAATTCAGCAGACAGTGGGCAACTCTGGATTTCATTTTGGGTTCTGCAGATCTAGCTCGAAGCATCAGCTACATGGTTGAACAGCTCTTGTGCTATGAAATGAATATTTCCGAAAAGATTTCCACAGGTGCATTCCAGATACAGTCAACCGAAGGAACAACAACCACAAAAAAAAAAAAAAAAAAAGATTACCTGCGTTCGCACCCTCCTCTTGCCAACGAGCGTTTGTTTTCTTGCACCAAGCAAAACAAATATATAAAAATAATAAGGTCTGCTGTAATTTCTGTTTTGAAAACATTTTCCGGAAAAACAAATGTTTGCAAACTAAATACAGTTGCATGCCACAGATAATATTTCTGGTCTGACATGTAGGTTCTATATCAAGGAAAATTCTTTAGGGGAGGCACCAGTCTTTAGTTAATTATGAAAGAGAAATGCTAGTCTTGGGTGGATATGTTCTCACAGGAGTTGCCGTAGAAGTTGAAAAGCGCTGCAGGGATTACAGGGGTTTGGGGAGTGCATCTTAGCTGTGTCTCCATCATATCGTATCTCTCCCTCTCTCCCACAAGCCCTACTGCAACCAGTTCTCCCGACCCCAATCAGCACCATAAAGGCATTCAGAATCCTCCAAGGTCTGGCCTGTGCTTAATTCTACATTTTCAACTCTCTTTATTCTTCCCACTCTACCCACTGAAATTCATTGGTCCTGCCACATAGTATGCTTTGTAGTTCCCCAAATAGGCCCTAAATTTCCTCCGCAGGCCCCTGTCTGGGATGCTTCCTCTGCCTGAAATGTCCTTCCTCCACCCTCTACTGCCTTTCACCCCTTTCTTCTACTGGCTAATTCATTCTTACTCTTCAAAACTCAGTTGTAACATCACCTCCTCTGTGACACCATCCTGCCACCTGTCAGCATCCATTGGTCTCATTTTTATTGAGTGTCTACTGTATGCCAGGAACTGTGCCCAGTATATGTTTATGGGATGAATTAATGAAAGGAAGTTAGAAAGTTGTTAGAAAGTTAGTAGATTGGTTAGGAAGGCAGGCAGGACGTTAGAAAACAATGGAGGGAGGAAGGCAAGCCCGCTGTTACATGGAGCACTAAGGCATACAAGGAATCCCTGAATAGTGCAAACAGTTAAATGCTCCACTGCTAACCGGAAACTTCTACTCTGTCCTATAGGGTCGCTATGACTTGGAATTGACTTGATGGCGATGGGTTTGGTAAAGGGGCCTCAGAAGAAAGCTCTGGTGATCGACTTACCATAAATCAGCCATTGAAAACTCTCTGAAGCACAGTTCTACTCTGGATGCACATGGGGTTCCCATGAGTCAATCGACTCCACTACAACTGGTGTGGGTTTTGTTCGTTTGTTTGTTTGGGGCATAGAACATTAAATTCAGTAATAAGAAAACACAGACTTGCTAACCAGGAGTTTCCAATTCCATAAGAGTTGATGAGACAAACCCAAGAGAGATGATTAAAGCTACAAATTATAGGGCAACATATACAACAATAATGACAAAGAATACTCTGTGTACATAAAAGTAGAGAATAAAAATGGAATAGGATTAGTCACTTTCTGACGGTGCTGGAAACTGAATGTCTTGCTTTTTTCTCTTTCCCAGGCCCCATCCCTTATTTTAGGAAAAGTAAAATTTATGTAGAATGTATGGGTTCCTTTTTCCTTTCCTTTCTCTTTGAAATATGTTCATCATGAAATTATAAGATGTCTTGGATTTGTTTCAAAATAATTTTTTTTGGCAGGATTTGAGTTTGTTACAAGACTGGCTGTTAATTAATTTCTGAGTCTAGTGACAGGTACACCAGGTTTATTAAACTATGCTTCCTACTTTTTTTTTTAATCTATTTTTATGGTACTATAGGTGAAGGTTTACAGAACAAATAGCTTCTCATGAAACAGTAGTACACATATTGTTTTACGACATTGGTTAACAACCCCATGACATGTCAACACGCTCCCTTCTCAGCCTTGGAGGACTTTTTTTTTTTTTTGGTGAAAATATACATAGTGTCATGGATTGAATTATGTCCCCTGAAAAATGTGTGTATCAATTTGGCTGGGCCATGATTCCTGGTATTGTGTGGTTTTCCTGTATGTTGTAAATCCTGCCTCTATGATGTTAATGAGGGAGGATGAGAGGCAGTTGTGTTAGTAAGGCAGGACTCAGTCTACAAGAATGGATTGTATCCTGAGGCAATGTCTTGAGATACAAAAGACAGAAGTGAGCAGTGAGACGGGGGACCTCACACCATCAAGAAAGCAGTGCCGGGAGCAGAGTGCATTCTTTGGACCGGGGTCCCTGCGCAGAGAAGCTCCTAGTCCGGGGTAACACCGAAGGGAAGAAGGCCGACAGAAAAAGCCTTCCCCTGGAGCTGATGCCCTGAATTTGGACTTTTAGCCTACTTTGACAGTGAGGAAATAAACTTCTCTTCATTAAAACCATCCACTTGTGGTATTTCTGTTATAGCAGCACTGTATGACTAAGGCACATAGCCAAAGATACACCATTTCAAAAATTTCTACATGTACAATTCAGTGACGTCGATTACGTTCTTCCAGTTGTGCTGCTAGTCTCACTTTAGATGTATGCTTCCTACTTTTGTGTATGCTTGAAATTATTCCTAATAAAACATACAAAGTGAATCCTCATCAGGAGCTATGAATTCTGTCGAATGTAGGCCATTAAATGCATGCCTTCAACAAAGTTTAATACACACGTGTAACGTATCAGATACTTGACAAGGTGTAAGGTCCCCTGTGGTAAATGTAACTGTCCCTATGCTTCTTCCTTCCTCCTCAACCTGAATCATGGTTGTCCTGGACCTTGACTCAGTTCAGGGATGATTTATTTTTCTTGGGATGGTGAGGGCTATCAGTGACCTCACAGCCAAGAAGTGGGCCTAGCTTTCTCCTCTGTCAGATGCCTGAGAGCCCGTATGGGGACACTTACCACTGCCATGTTATATGCCTTGTATGTTTTCACTCATCTGTTATCCATAGATGAGGCAATAAAGGCACAGAGAGGTTAAGTAACTTGGCCAATGTCACACAGCAAGTTAGGGACAGATTCAAGACTTGAACCCTAGGACATCAGACTTCAAAGCCTATTCATTTAATCACTCAGAAATACCCAAAGTCAGTCCTGTAATGCCTCAGTTTTTGCACCCCACTTCTTTGTTCTCATACCTTTCCGCTCTCAAATGCTGGTTTTAGGGGAAACTTGCTCACCTCCTCTCTCCATTTTAGAGGTTAATTTTTTTTCCTGTTTCTTGTATAACTGATGTTTGGATTGCCTTAGGTTAAACATGATTACTCTTATTCCCCAAATATAATTGTTCCCCATACCTATATTATTTTTGGCTCTGGGGTCTTTGAAATGGTCCATTAGGGGATGTGGTTGGATGATGACAAAGGAAAAAGAGAAGTTGATCAGTCAGTTTTCTCTTAAGAAATTACTGTCTTCCCTTCCTCTTTTACAGACAACTCATTGAAGAGGTAGAAAAGGCTAATAATATAGAAGAGCTAACATTTAGTGAGCACTCAAGGGGTTCCAATGGTAAGCACTTTATATCCGTTTTGTTTTTTAACCCTTAGAATAACCCAGTGGGTTAGGTACTACTAGCTCCACTTTACAGGTAGAAATTGAGGCTAATAGAAGTTAAGTAACTTGCCTCAAGTCACACAGCTAGTAGGCAGCAGCGGAAAGATTGCAGCAGCAGTGTACGGTGGTACAGGCTGGGCTCTGCAAATGTGTGCCCAGTGTACACTTTGCTCACCACACCACATGTCCTGGTTTGGATCTATTTCTGACTGCAGGAATGGGAGGCTCTTTCTCATCCATACAAAATGCCATATGGGCTAATGGAGCCCCTGTGTGAACTTAGGCCCTATAAATGAGGCAATGAAGGCACAGAGAGGTTATGTAACTTGTCCAATGTCACACAGCAAGTAAGGGGCAGATTCAGGGCTTGGGAGTCAGAGCATTGAATTTTGATCTTGCTGCCCAGGAGTAAGCCTGGGCTTTCTACAGAGCACGTACTCTACTCTCCCAGGAGAGAAACGAAAAGTACAAGGAGGCACAGCATCTACACTGAGAACGGTTACAGAAACAAAACCAACACTTAAAGAATAACGACAAAACTGTTGAGGACTATTTCTTGACTCACTCCCATGCAGTTTTTAAGAGTGTGGGCTCAGAACTAGATTGCCTAAGTCTGAGCCCTGACTTCACCACTTCCTAGCTTGGCAGCCATGTTAATGTAGTCTTTTTATGCCTCAGTGTCCAAAGATGGAAAATAGAGTTAATCAGACTACCTAACTGATAGGAGTGTTGGAGGATTAAATGAGTTATCACACACAGTTACTTAGAACGCGGTCTGGTATATGGTTAGCGTGCGATAAATGTTACTATTAGTATTAACGTTAGTGTTAGCATCGATATTAGTGTTAGTATACATATTGCGTTATTACAGTGGACATTTTGAGAAGAGAGAGATCAGTATGGACTGGTAAAACAGAAAGATTCATGGAAGAGGTAAGCTGGAGCCAAACCTTGATGGATAGGCAGAGTATTTCTAGACAGAGGGAGAAGGCAGGGTTTTCAGGGTGACAGAGGGTGGAATCCAGGCAAGTAGAGTCAAGAATGAGTACAGAGCATGCAAGAAGAGTGAGAAGGCAGGTCTGATCAGAGCAAAGTGTGCAGGTGAGTGGAGGATCTAGGGATGGGGAGTAAAGGCGGGCGGGGCTGGACTGCGGGGGCCTAGAATGGGGCTGAGCAGTTTAGACTTGAAGACGGAAGCAATGTGGAGCCAGAAGAGTGATCTGCTCCAGGGAGGGGTAACATGAAAGCATTTTTCTGGAGAATTAGGCTGGCGTGAGGCACAGGTTTGTCTTGGCCTTGGGCAGGTTCAGAACAAAGGTTAACAAGAGTTTCTAAGGAACTGTAATCCCTAGAGGTTTGGCTTGGCTTTGGTCTAAAGGTTGCAGTTATGGCAACCTTCTTGGGAAGGCTGGCGTTACCTAGGGGACCTCACAGTCTATGCCTGGACTCATCCTACCACTCATTTGCTTCTATGCTATCCTCTCACTTCACATTTCTAGGTAATGTAAGCCAAAGGCTGGGGTTTCCAGAGGCAGCTCCCTGAACCTGCCTGGTCTGGCCGCCTCTCCTGCAGAGAGGTGGAAAAGCATTGCTCAACTTGGCCGGGAGTCTTTGCAGTCATATGTCTGTCCATGGCTGACCTCGGCTTCCCTTTGGCTTACCTCGTATGCCCCTTTCCTCTTTTGCAGCCCTTTCTCCCACCTGTTCATACACCGCACTTATTTAACCTTTCTCCACCCCCTGTCTGGCTCCTTTGCATGGAGACTCTGAGGAGAAATTCCGCTGCCAAAGATTTGGAAAGACACCATGTGCTGCCAAGCCCGGGATGGCAAGCTTCAGAGGGAGTGAGTCTGGACAGCTCCTCTCCTACTCTCTCTCATTGGCTGTATATTTTATATGTAACAAAGGAGGCTCCCCTCCTTGGGGCATTATGCCCCAAGGTAGGTCAGGACAGCCGGGCCTGAGTTCCAATTCCTGCTCAGCCATTGCCTGGCCCAAGCTCTGCGTCCTCACCAGGCCCATCTTCTCCATTTGTGCAATGGTGACTCTCTAAGGAGGACCTTCTCATTACCAGTGACTTGATCTCGGTGAATTCCTGGCTCTAACCAGGGCTCTGGCTCCAAAGAGGGACCATGAAAGCAATGGAAAGGTAGGAACTACTGCTGAAAGCAACAGTTGTACTCATACATGCTCACACACGTATCTTTTCTCAATGCTTCACGTGACTCTGACTCTGACCCCTATCTGTCTAGAGAGGCTGGATTTGACTTACATTTCCCCCAAGAAGCACCAGTGAACGGATTCCCGGTTCTCTCCTCATTAAAATGTGCGTACATCTTGTTCAGGCCCTTGGTTGAGGCAAAGCTAAAGGGAATTCAGTATGCTTAATGGGATCATGTGGTCCCAAAGTCACACCATCTCCTGGTCCCTGTGCTCTGATCCATTTACTTGAATTGATAGGCTCTCTTCTCTCCTGTCCTCTCTCCACAACAGCAGTAGTCAACAAGTGTGGGTATCCAGGGTGCCTGGGGTCCTGGCATGGCCCAAGGCGCTGCCCCAGAAACGCACAGGCCAGAATTTCTGCTTAAAGTAAGATTTCAGTCCGGTTAGAGGAAACAGGTAACGCACCCTGGAGAGGGGTATATGCAGTAATTACCAAGTGATACCACCTCGCATCTGTTATTTTGTCATACTGTGGTGCCTTGTGTGTTGCTATGATGCTGGAAGATATGCCTATGGTATTCCAAATACCAGGAGGGTCACCCATGGTGGACAGGTTTCAGTGAAGTTTCCAACTAAGACAGACTAGGAAGAAAGGCCTGATGAACTACTTCCAAAAATTAACCAATAAAAATCCTATGGATTATAACGGAATGTTGTCCAATATAGTGCTGGAAGATACGCTCCCTTTGTTGGAAGTCACTTAAGACACACAGTGGCTACAACAATGGACTGCAGCATACCAATGATTGTGAAGAATGTGCAGGCCAGGTAACGTTTCATTCTGTTATACATAAGATCACCGTGAGTCGGAACCAACTCAATGACAACTAACAACTCCAACAACTCAGTGAGGGAAGAGGTTGTCAGTGCCGTGGGAGTCTTCAGGAAGCTGAGGTGCTAATACATTCAGGGAAGATTTCTGGAGGACTTACCTGCAGTGGAGATGTGAAGGAAGGGAGGATATGAGTAAGTGGAATGGACGCAGGGTGATTTCACAGGGGAACGTTACCAATTCTCACCTGTGTGAGAAAGGGGACGTTCACGGGCAAGGCTGAACTTGCCTGTTTGAGCAGAGTGGGAGACAATGTTGGAGAGACAGAAGGGAAGAAACAAACAAAAAAACCCTCACTGTGGTCCATTCATTTCCAACTCATAGCGACTCCGTAGGGTTTCCAAAGCTGTAAGTCTCTATGGAAGCAGACTGCCACATCTTTCTTTTAGGTTAATCGTTGAACGCTTTAACCACTGCACAACCAGGGCTCCTTTGGAGAGAGAGAGAAGGAGGCATCAGTCAAGAACCCTGGGGATGAGCTGAGCAGCGGGCACCTGGAGAGGCTGGCCCAGGTTGTGTGAGTAGCTGCAGTGGTTCTTTGGGGAAGGTCAAGCAATTATCACGACTCGGTTACAAGGTAACCCTACTAAGAAATCCTAAAACAGCTTTGAGGAAATGAGCATTGACAAGAGGTAAATTTGTTTTTTCAGTTCTTTGAAATCTCATAGACAATATCTTTCTTTAGAGTTGAGTTTGCCTTCCTTTGTGGTCATCCCACTCCCTGCAGTTGCTTAAAGTGATGACTCATAGACTTTGAACATGGTTTTCTTAAGAACAGAACAAACTGCCAGCACTATCAAGGGTGTGTGTGTATGAGGGAGAGATAGACAGGTAGAGAGAGAGAGAGGAAGATGGAGCACACGGAGAAGGCAAGAGAGACAGGACAGTGCTATCTATGTCTTTCTGTTGATGCGCAATAAAAGTTAGTGCTTAATTAATGCTGGCTGTATTGAACTGAAGGAGAGAGTGAAATGAAAGAGCTGTACTGGGATCAACATGCACTCTCACTCCCTTTCTTGTTTGTAGACTCTTCTACCAACCAAGGCGTGCTATCCAGTTAACTCCGCCTAGTTATCTAGCAGCAATTAGAAATGCTGGAAAAATGAGAGACCAGCTTGGAAGTCAATTTCTCTGGGGCAGTTTTGCTCCTTCTTGCATTTAGGTTCTGCGATTTTTCCTAGTGTTCAGACTCATTAACTTTGCTTCACATCAAGGCTACTGACAATACCCTTACCTGGGTCAGGCATCTTACAAATGCAGGGACCCTTGAGAGTGTGATTGGTTTCAGGTCAACCATCTCTGCTACTGAAAAAGTCACACAAAGTTCTCCTGAGTGTGGGACAGGAGTGCAACGGTCAGTGATGTATGGAAGGTGACATATGCCATCTTTCCCAAGGAGCTGAGCTTTTGTTCCCTTTAAACAAGCAACTAATTAATCAAACAACTACTTATTGATACCCAAGGAGTTCTAACTCTGATCTGAGTTTGGACTTGCTCCTGCTCCAGAGTACTTGTTTCTCTGAACTATTTTGCTCTTTCCTCTGGAAATCAAAGAAATATCTCTGACCTAAGTGTTCATGGGGCATGTAAAAAGTTCGGATAATTAAGAATCAGTATGAGAAACACTTTCAGTGTGGAGTTCACCAATAATTTCAGACTACATGGATATATTCCCTCTTATTTTAAAGTTATGAAATATTTCATGCCTACAGAAAAGAATAGAGAGTAAAATAGCAATGACCTAGGTACTGACTAGCCAGTTCTGTCCAATATTAACATTTAGCCATAGTTGCTTCAATTTTTTTGTTTTTTAAAGAAACCAAGCTATGTATTTTAATACCATTTCTATTATGTGACCTGGCGATAAGTTGGCTCTCTATTTGTGTTTTGCCTTTGAATTGCGTTAAAGCGTGGGGCATTGTGATGGGGCTGGTGATGAAAGTTCCAGACTCTGTTGAAGAAGAATTTTGAAATATGCTTAATGAAAATTCTAAAATATTTTAAAACTGAAGATTATCAATATTACTAATTACAAAGTTTCAGTGGGTCCTGATTTCCCAGACTACTAAAATTTCTGAGTTTCTTGAATGCCTTTCCATCCGCAATATAGTAAATTTATTGATCATTCTGACCATGGTTCTTGCCATCTTTCTTTTTTAAATAATATTTTATTGTGTTTCAGTGAAAGTTTACACAGAAGTTTAGTTTCCCATTCAACAATTTCTACACAAATTGTTCAGTGACATTGGTTACATTCTTGACAATGCTAAAACATTCTCATTATTTCCATTCTGGTTGTTCCATTTCCATTTATCTATTTTCCCTGCCCTCTTACATTCTCATCTTTGTTTTAAAGTGGTTGTTGAACATTTGGTCTCATATAGGTGATTTTTTAAAGGAGCACAGTACTTACGGGTGATATTCATTATTTTGTGAGCCAGTCTGTTTTTTAGCCACAAGGTGACCTCAGGGTTCAAGATTTACAGATTATCTCAGGGCAATAGTCTCAGGGGGTCCTCCAGTCTCCAATCCAGTAGATCTGTTTTTTTTTGGTTGTTGTTGTTTTTAGGAATTTGAAGTTCTGTTTCACATTTTTCTCCCATTCTATCAGGGTCCATGTATTGAGGCCCTTATTAGAATGGTCAGCTCTGGTAGCCAGGCACCATTTGGTTCTTCTTGTCTCAGGGTAGATGTGGCCATGGTTTGTGGAGACTATTTGTTCTGTAGACTAGTTTCTTCTTTGTGTCTTTGGTTTCCTTCTTTCTCTTTTGCTCTGGACTAGTAGAGTCTAATAGTTCTATCTTAGATGGTGCCTCGCTATTCTTGCCATCCTCAAATCAGCCATAACCAAATGATCATCAGGCACTTAAACTTTAAGACTATAACTTTTTTGTTTGGTTTTAGTCCTTATAAACCACAAAAGTCAATGTCACTTCTAGTGTGGCTTGGTTTAACAATTCCCTAGGTTCTTTAGAAAGAGAGATGTGTGTGAATAGTTAACCCAACTTCATTAATGAGTTGCTAATTAAATACTCTTGAGCTTAAAACTGAGTGGATTTTTTTTTTTCAGAAAGTTGGTTTTAATAATTCATGTAGGGAACTACTCTGATAATGATTTATAGAATTTAGAATATGTAAAGCATGTGAATAATAGTGGAAAAACTTTGGAAGTTAAAGATGATACTAGAAAATCCTAGAATTTTCCATTCTCATTATGGATAGTATCAAAAATGATTGTCTCCAAAAACAAGGATCATGTCATACATAACAAGTGCTTAAATCAATGCAAAACAGACAGCAGTCAGTTGAGTTCAATTTGGATGACAACAGTGTCCAATGCACTTAGTTGGGAACAATAAGAGGTTCAAAGATAACTAGTACATAGCAAGTTTACTATTGCCAAGTTGTCTTGTGAGGGAAACAGATGTGTATAACTAAATAGATCATTACAAGGCAGCAATAAGCAAGTGCTATACCAGTGATACAAAGGAAGTGTTGTGAGAGCAGTGAGCTGTGAACAATTTGCTAATTCAGCAAAGATTTATGTGGCAAGTACTGAGCAATCCATTCTAACTGCCAGAAGTTCAGGAAAGCCCCAGATCTGATGACATTTGAGTTGGATCTTGAAGAATGGCTAGGACTTCAATAGGAAGAGAAATTGTGGGTGAGGGTATAGGCAAGATAAAGAAAGAAACAGGAAGGAGGAAAGTGATCAAGAACAAGCAAATGATATAAAGGTGTGGTTAGCTTTAAATTTCCAGAAAGATTTGCCTACAATTGCAGTTTCCAGTTCCTCATCCTTCATTCATTTGATCTTCACTATGACCTTGCCTTTGTCCACATCACTCCAAAGAAAGGGCTTCTGGCCAGGTCATCAATGATTTCTCTGTTGCTAAATCCAGTGGACACTGCTGTGTTTAGGCACCGCTGCGTCCGTTCTGACTCATAGTGACACTATGTACAACAGAACGAAACGCTGCCCGGTCCTGCATTATCCTCACAGTTGTTGCTGTGGTTGAGTCCATTGTTGCAGCCACTATGTCAATCCATCTCGTTGAGTGTCTTCCTCTTTCTAGCTGACCCTCTACTTTACCAAGCATGATGCCTTTCTCCAGGGACTGGTTCTTCCTGATACCATGTCCAAAGTATGTGAGATGAAGTCTTGCTCTCCTTGCTTCTAAGGATCATTCTGGCTGTACTTCTTCCAAGACATATTTATTTGTTCTTCTGGCGGTCCGTGGTATATTCAGTATTCTTTGCCAACACCATAATTCAAATGCATCAATTCTACTTCAGGCTTCCTTAGTCATTGTCCAGCTTTCACATGCATGTGAGGAGATTGAAAATACCGTGGCTTAAGTCAGGTGCACCTTAGTCCTCAAGGTGACATTTTTGCTGTTTAACACTTTAAAGACATTTTTTGCTGCAGATTTGCCCAATACAATACATTGTTTGATTTCTTGACTGCTGCTTCCATGGGTGTTGATTATGGATCCAAGCAAAATGAAATCCTTAACAGCTTCAATCTTTTCTCCTTTCATCATGATGCTGCTTATTGATCCAGTTGTTAGGATTTTTGTTTTCTTTATGTTGAGATGTAATACATACTGAAGGCTGTAGTTTTTGTCTTCATCAGTAAGTGCTTCAAGTCTTCTTCACTTTTAGCAAGCAAGGTTGTGTTATTTGAATGTCGCAGGTGGTTAATGAGTCTTCCTCCAATCCTAATGCCTCATACTTCTTCATATACTCCAGCATCTCAGATTATTTGCTCAGTATACAGATTGAATGAGTATAGTGAAAGGATACAACCCTGGCACACACCTTTCCTGATTTCAAACCATACAGTATCCCTTTGTTCCGTTTTGAACAACTACCTCTTGGTCTATGTACAGGTTCCAGTATTAAGTGTTCTGGAATTTCCATTCTTCACAATGTTATCCATAATTTCTTATGATCCACACAGTCGAATGCCTCAGCATAGTCAATAAAACACAGGTAAACATCTTTTTGCTATTCTCTGCTTTCAGCCAGGCTCCACCTGACATCAACAATGATATCCCTCATTCCATGTCCTCTTCTGAATCTGGCTTGAATTTCTGACAGTTTCCTGTCAACACACTGCTGCAACTGTTTTTGAATGATCTTCAGCATAAAAATTTTACTTGCATGTGATATTAATGATATTGTTCGATAATTCCTGCATTCCATTGGATCACCTTTCTTTGGACTGGGCACGTATATGGATCTCTTCCAGTTAGTTGGCCAGGTAGCTGTCTTCCAAATTTCTTGGCATAGATGAGTGAGCACTTCTTCGGTTACCTATGTTTGTTGAAACATCTCAGTTGGTATTCCATCAATTTCTGGAGCCTTGTTTTTCGCCAATGCCTTCAGTGCAGCTTAGACATCTTCCTTCAGTACACTAGTCGTTATCTTATTTGACCTCTTGGCAGCATTGACATTGTTGTCCTCTCCTGCCTTCTTGTACAATCTCATCCTTTGACTTCTGCAATATTTTGTTTTCCCTCCTTCTTTGCTGAGCTCTGGTCTTTGTTCCCGTATCTCTGTCTATTCTTTCCTCCCTCCAACTCTTCATGCATACATTTTCCTCTGTTTTACTAGTACCCCCTCCCCATGCACTGTATTTGAATGATTCTTATTTATCCTACAGGTCTCAGTTCAATTATTACTTCCCTTAGGGAATTTTCTCTATCTCCCCCACCCCCCCAAATCTGGCCCTTATCAAGTTAGGTGCCTCTGGATAAATGTCCATAGTACCCAGTTTTTCTTCAATGGTTTATTTTCATTGTTTGTATTACCTAAATCTAAAGGCAAAAATCATACTCATCATTATATTCCCAGCGCTAGGATCCCATTTGCATCAAGTTGATTCTGACTCACAGAAACTCTATAGAACAGAGTAGAAGTGCCCACC
Source organism: Trichechus manatus latirostris (assembly GCF_000243295.1). Taxonomy (NCBI): domain Eukaryota; kingdom Metazoa; phylum Chordata; class Mammalia; order Sirenia; family Trichechidae; genus Trichechus; species Trichechus manatus. Next base: position 13,367,951 of record NW_004444001.1, on the reverse strand, counting down.
TATAGGGTTTCCAAGGCTGTAATCTTTACGGAAGCAGACTGCCACATCTTTCTCCCATGGAGCAGCTGCTGAGTTCAAACTGCTGACCTTTCAGTTAGCAGCTGAATGCTTAACCATTGTGCCACCAGGGATTCTTGCACTTAGGACGGCACTGAAACTAATAATAAGTACTTAATAAGTATTTCTTGAATTAATGGATGAATGGCTTATTCAGGTGACATCACTAAATCTGAGCTGGCTAGAATAGAGTTAGGTAGGAGAAGATGAGAAAAATAAGTTGGGGAGACAATCTTAGCTTTCAGTCTAAAAAAATGTAACACCATTCTGTAGACAAAGTTGTTACTTGGAAGGTGTCTGAGTCAGCAAATGATATGGTCTAGCTTTAGTCCATTAGTTTATTTTGTTAACTGGTGCCGATGTGGCCTATGAAGTGGCACCTGGGGTAGACTGTTTGAGCACTGACGAGGGTGGGACATGTAGCAACCCAAGGAGATGATCGATCGGACAGGCATGGTGACCAAAGGAATGTAGGGCAATGATGAAGAAGAGGAAGGCTTTGAAAGTAACTCCCGGTGTTCTCTTCTACATCATTACTATTTATGGGGAGAAGAAATGCAAAAGGAAAGTCAGGTTTAGAAGGAATGGAATAAGTTGATTTTCTGACATAGTTTGTTTGAGCTGATAGGATATTTTGGATTTATTGCCAAGAGACCTTTGGAAATTCCAGCCTGTAGCTCAGGAGAAGGTTTGAGCAAGAGACGTGGATTTGAGAGACATTTGAAAAGAGGTAATGGCTGAAGACGTGAAGGTCACCAGGCAGAGGAGAAAAAAGAAAAAGAGTAGAGGATTGCATGGAAGACTTTGAATAAATCCCACCTTTAAGTGTTGGTGGAGGAACACAAGTCAGCAAAGAACAAAGAAAGAGGTGTTTCAAGAAGGAAAAGGTAGTCACACTTATTGTTATGGTCAGAGTCTTCAAAATGTGTGAAAGTTGGTAGAAAGCAGCAACAAGGATGGAGAGAGGTGACAACCTGACACGGAATGCAAGGGAGGAGAGATTGTTGAGGTGGAAGGTAAAGTAGGGATGATCTGGAAGCAAAGAAGTGTGGAGAGTAATGACATTGAGATGGAGGAGAAATGAGGAAGAAAGCGAACTCTACTTGGAAGGGTTAAAAGCTAAGAGAAAGTTGGGTTTTCAGTAGTGTGAGAGAGTGGAAGGGGGAGGAAAAGGTGAAAGTGTTCAGGGCAAAGTTCCAAAGTAAAAACAAATTTACTGACCATGAAATGAGTGTACCCAAGGTTACAGTGGAAGGGTTTAATTTTAACCAGTCAATAAATTTTCAAGTCAGCCTGATGTTATAGCACCTCATCAGTTAATATCTGCTACAGATATGCAAACTGTGGGTCTGGTAATTATGTGTTTCTTAAATATAATTATTTATAAGTATAGTCCTAAACTTTATTCGTTAGCATTCCACCTTCCTGATTTGTGTTATTTCTTACAGCAACCCCTATATTATTATTTTCTTTAAATGGACTGTTATGGATTGAATTGTGTCCCCATTCCCCCCCTAAAAAAAATATGTGTCAACTTGGCTAATCCGTGATTCCCAGTATTGTGTGATTGTCCACCATTTTGTCACCTGATGTGATTATCCTACGTGTTGTAAATCCTACCTGTATGATGTTAATGAGGTGGGATTAGCAGCAGTTATGTTAATGAGACAGGACTCAGTCTACAAGATTAGGTTGTGTCTTAAATCAATCTTTCTTGAGATATAAAAGAGAGAAGCAAGCAGAGAGACAGGAGGACCTCATTACCACCAAGCAAGAAGAGACAGAAGCGTGCATCCTTTGGACCCAGGGTCCTGCACTAAAGAGCTCCTAGACCAGGGGAAGATAAATGACAAGGACCTTCCACCAGAGCCAACAGAGAGAGAAAGCCTTCCCCTGGAGCTGGCGCCCTGAATTCGACTTCTAGCCTCCTAGACTGTGAGAGAAAAAAATTTCTCTTTGTTAAAGTCATCTACTTGTGGTATTTCTGTTACAGCAGCACGAGATAGCTAAGACGTGAACTCACTATTTTCTTATTTTTTTCTGAACAATGATATCCTTGAAATCACTAGTTTGTATTGTTATATTGTTTATACTGTAAATTAGATACATAACTGTTAAAATGAAAAGGTGAAGTGGAGCCAAGATAGTGGCTTAGTCACATGCACCATAACATCCTCCTGTACCTAAGACCACCCCCCCCCAAAAAAAACCAAGCAAAACACAAGCAGGTAACAATCTAGGAAGGCTCAACATCAAAACAGAAAGTCTAAAGACTGAAGTGAACACCAATTGGATGGAATAAGGAAAGCAGCAAAAGAAGAGTAACAGGGAATGGTGGAGCATGGCCAACTGTCCCAGCCCACCACAGCTAACTTAGGACAAAGCCAGCAGTGACCTTGGGTGAAGAAAACAGCAAGGCAACCTCATGACTTCCCCAAAAGGGATATAGAACCTCTACAGACACGCACGGGAAGAAGCAGAAACAGGGAGGGTGCCAGATCCAGAACCTGAGATACTCAGGAGCGGTGGCCCTTGACCTCAGGCATGAGTGCACACATGAGGTGGTAGACTTGCTGACTGTTGGTGGAAGCTCTCCCACCCAACCAGTCCCTGAGAAGTGCCCACCCCGCCACCTTGCACTCAGGAGGACAGGTCTCACTCACTGGCTGCAGTGGACGCAAGATGCCCTGGCACGCACGTGTCCTAGCCAGAGGAACACACTCCCCCACACCACATCCTCCTGATCAGAGGTGGCAGAAGGCCCCACACCCTGACTGCCTTGCCTGACTGGGGGACCAAAACATTAGCCTATCCTCTTCCTCCCACCTAACTCTGTCCACTACTCCCTCTTGCCCACCTGATGAGCAAGACTATGCACACCCTGCATAAGTGCCTGCTTGCCACCTACTCCTCTGCCAAGGGCCCAGTGGAGAGCAGCACAGCAGGACAGTGAGAGAGCTCGCCCACTGCTCCCTCCTTCTTTCCCCCATCTGGCTCAAGGCGACACTTCTGTGTGTGCATATTCCAGGTACAACTCCATCCCTTAACCTACCCAGTGAGGTGTAGAAGATCCATGACTGTGTGTGCATCTCTCCATATCCTCTTCATCCCTCCCTCCATCCACTGCAAGGCGGCACTTCTGTATGGGCGTCAGTGAGGCATGACTCTCTTCCTTAATGTCCCACCCCCACCTAGGAGCAGAGGAACTGTGACTGTGTGCACGTCCCACTGCAGCCCTTTTCTTCCCCCAGTCACCAAATGATGCAAGCAGACACCACTGTGCTTGCATTCACCAAGTGTGACTCTCTCCCTGAAGTCACCCAGCAAGGGGTAGAAGAGATGCCACTGTGCGCGCATCCCCCACAGCCCCTTCCTACCTCCCCTCTCCTGATGTGAGGCAACAGCGCTGTGTGTGCATCTGCCAAGCTTGAGTCCATTCCTTAACCTACCCAGCAAGGGGCAGAGGAACTATGACTACATGCACATCTCCCCTGAGGCCATTTCCTCCCTCCCCTTGCCCAACGCAGGATGGAAGAAGAGTGAGTGCACGCATACTCACCCTCTGCACCTTCCTCCCTCTTCCCATCACTGACAGACAGATGCAGCGAGACTGAGTGAACATTCGCCTGCTGTTCCTTCCTCCCTCCCCCTGCCCAGGAGGAGGTGGAATTAGAGCAGCTGTGTTAACATTCTCCCACTGCCCCTCTTCTACCTTCCACACCCCCCCAACAACCAGCAATAGGAGATGAGCATGCCACCACTTGCTCACCATACCCACCACATTGGGTGCTCCACCTGCATGGAGAGCATCATTCCCTACTCCTGAACCACCAAACTGAAGACAGATGGAGGCCAAAGCCCAATCAACTCACCCTCAGCTGCCCCAGAAGATCAGTAAGCAAAGACTTGAGCTCTCACATCTACCCACCACTCCACTCGTCCAAAGATAGGTAGGGAGTGCTCCAGCACCACAAGTCCAGTGACCAGAGCACCACTCCAGTCACACTTGGCAGGAATCACCAAAAGAAAACACACACACACAAAAATAGGACCCAACAATTATACAAATAAAAAACAAATACAATTACTCCTTAATGGCCTGGAGACAACAGACAATAGCAAATCACCTAAAGAAGCAGGGCAAGATGGCCCCAGCAAGTAACCATAATAAAGAACCAGAAATCCTCCCTGAGGGAGAAAAGGTAATGGAGCTTCCTGATAAGGAATCAAAGGAATCGAGGAAAGCACAGACAAAACTATGGAGAACACAGACAAAACCAAGGAAAGCACAGAAAATGCACTAGAAGAATTCAGCAAAGCAATACAAGAACAAAATGACAAAATAAAGAGACAATTGGAAAAGACACAGAAGCAGCAACTAGAAATCCAGGAGTTTAACAATAAAATTGCATAAATTGACAACTCAATAGGAATTCATAGGAATAGAACTGAAACAACAGAAGACAGGATCAGTGGAATAGAAGACCAATCCCTTGACACTAATCTGTTCGAAGAACAATACAAAATAATAATAATAATAATAATGAAGAAAAACGACGAAAGCCTAAGAGTTATGTGAGGAATTATTAAGAGGAATAACTTACAAATGATCGGAAATCCAGAAGGGGAGGAGTCAACAAAAAACACAGAGAATTGTTGAAGATATGCTGACAGAAAACTTCCCTAATATCATAAAAGATGAGAAGATAACCATACAAAAAGCACAAACAACCCCATACAGGATAGATCCCAGTAGAAGAACACTGAGACATATCATAATCGAACTTTCCAAGACCAAAGACAAAGAAAAAATCCTGAAAGCAGCTTGAGGAAAAATGAAAGATCACCTACAAAGGGTCGTCAATAAGACTAAGTTCTGATTACTTGGCAGAAACCATGCAGGCAAGAAGGTAATGGGATAAAAATATAAAACATGAAAGAAAAAAACTGCCAACCAAGAATTATATATCCAGCCAAATTATCACTCAAATATAATGACGAAATGAGGACATTTCCAGATAAATAGAAATTAAAGGAATTTGTAAAAAGCAGAGTAACTTTACAAGAAATATTATAGCAAGTCCTTCAGACAGAAAACTAATAACACAACAGGCAACAACTTGATATTAAAACACATGACAATATCAGACATATATCAATCCTGATAAAGAACTCTCAAGAATAAAATAAAGCTAAAAGATGGAAAACAAGGAACCAGAGACATCAGTCTGTAACTGATGACCACTTCTAAACATAAAGGGGGAATAAAAGGTATAGGTTTAGAACTTCCGTATGGAGAAGAAGTCAAGGCGATATCAAGAAATAAATTACTGCTTTAAACTTAGGAAGATACATGTAAATTTCAGGGTAACCACAAAGAAAATCAACAAACCTACTCATTAACCCATAAAAAAAGAAAGTCATAAAGATGCAGCACAACAAAACCAAAACGATGAAGGAAAAGACAAGCCACAATTAAAAAAAAACACAAAAAACAACTCAACATGGAAAATTAAGTGGAACAAAGAAACAGTCAACACCATAAAACACAAAAGATTTGTACGGGTAGAACATGGAATCTGGCACCTGAAGACTTGTTCAAATCTTATCTTCACCACTTACTAGGTGTGTGACCTTATTTATCCTCTTTGTGTCTCTACCTCTTAGGGTTGTTGTAAAGATTAAATGAGTTAATACATGTAAGGAACCTAGAACAGAGCCTGGTTCATGGTAGATGCTTAACAAATGTTGGCGATCCTACTATTATTGCTGTTGTTATTATCATTGCAAGTATTTAAAGTCTTCTTACATATAATAAGTGATATGAGTTCCACATTTCAGAAACCACTGAATTAATTCCATTAGAGGCTACTAAAATATTAGCATGTTTATGATTCTCCAGTCATTGACCCAGCAAAGCCAAATGTTAATGCATTGATACATTTACTAAGAAAAACTTACAGTGGGTTAAACAATATGATATTGTTCATGGATGTAACCTGCAACAAGTAAAACAGTTTCTGGAATGTAGTAGGTGCTCAATAAATAAATGTTTGCTGAAAATATGAATTAGCAGTGAAAAGATAACCATACTTTTGTAACATTATGTTTCATCCTGATGGCAGTGTATTATATGAGGTGTATGGGATATGCCTATAAATCAGTGAAACCAATTGTAAAAAAAAAAAAACTTACTCCCTATTTTGTATAGTCAGTGATTACTTTTTTCAAAGTTGTCTCCTTGAGGAGCTATAATGTATTTCTGAAATATTTGCTGAAAATATTTTTGGAACTGTTTTGTAGTGACTTTCAAAGCCATGTTTCCCAATAAAACAAACTTATTACTTTAAGACAAATCTTGGTTTAAAATGAAAATCAAAAGTGTTATTGAAACAGGCCGCATAAGCTCAATTACCACCATTGCTAAATAATTGGTTCCCACCATTACTAGACCCCATTTTGTCTCATGATATTTTTTCTTCTTTCTCCCTCCTCCTATTCCAGTTCCTGTAAAGTTTAAGATTAACTAAAGTTTCTCCTTGGAGGGTCACAAAACAAATTGATAACCCTGAAAGGTTGCCAGTAACAGGATTAACTTATCTGTGATGTGACAATCATGACTAACGGCACCAGATAACCTTCAAGGATTGCCAGTAAGAAGTTAGATCATCTGGGATGTGCAAATCATGACTACTGAGACGGGAAACTATAATCCTGTCCATATAAAACCTTCAGCTAGTCTCCAGTTGGGGAAACAGGTTTTTTGGAGGAGCTCATTCCCTTCTGTCTTCTGTATATCGATATACAATAAAACCCTCTTGCTGCTCACCTCACCCCTGTCTCTGTATTGGCTTTTGTGGCAGATGGCTCAAATATGCCTTTTGTGGCAACCGTATTACCCAACTTGCCCATGTATCTCAGTCTAGAGTCATGCTCCTAGTGAAGTCTCATGGAATCCGTCTTACTTACAGATTTCACTTCTCTGACTTATCAGAAATACAAAGAGTCTGCCAAGGGTCTTCATTCCTTGAATTCTAGAAGAGTGAAAGTGAAAACGATGCACACTCTTTATAGCCTTCAGGAGCTGGATTTCAACATATAATGCATCGATCAATTTTCCTTTCATTTTCCGTATCTATAATACACACTTTAAAGCCAATTCAATGCTAATCAGCAATACTCAATTATGAACTAGATTCAAACTGAGATGCAACTGACCATTCTTGGACATCTATCACATACTAGGTCATTTCATATGTGTCATCACATTTAATTATAGTAATCTTTACAGCAAACTAGTGAGATAATCATTATTAATCCTGTTCTAGAAAAGAAGTGAGACTCAAGGTCACTTAGCAAATACCTCAGTCTTATTGTAACCACAAGGAAATACCTTTTCTTAAGGATATTGTTTTCATATTGTATGGCTCAGGTACCCATGAATAAATGTAGAAAAATTACAAATCACATATTTCTTAAGCTATAATTAAGGTTATTGGGATGAATTGCGAACTACTTAAAGCCATAGACTATATCTTATTTTGCTTTTTATCCCCAGATCCTGGTGTGCATAGAGATTAATAAACATTTTATGACAACATGAATGAAGAAATGATTTCATTAACGTCCTTGGGCTTTGGATAAATGTGTATTTTTACAGGAAATCGCAGAATTCTAGAACTAGAAGGGATCTTAGAACCATCTATACCAGTGATTATCAAACTTTAGCCCTCAGCATCAAAATCACCTAGAAGGCTTGTTAAAACCCATTGCTGGGCCCCAGCCCCAAAGTTTCTGACTCAGTGTGTCTCGGGTGGGTATTTGCACTTTATTTTGCATACAATTTACATTTCTAACAAGTTCTCAAGTGAGGCTGTTGCTGCTGTTCTAGGGACCACAGTTTCTTAAAGGTTGGCAGTTCAGTTGCACCCAGAGGAGCCTCCGGAGGCACGCCTGGCGATCTGCTCCCCAAAGGTCACAGCCTTGAAAACCTTATGGGGCAATTCTACTCTGCACACATGGGGGTGCCATGAGTTGAAATCGACTAGACAGCAACTAACTACCACTGCAACAAGGGAGGTGGCGGAGTGAAGGGTAGGCGGATGATGAGTCCTGAGATTAGGAACTCAGCCCTAGAAGGAAAGGGGCCAACCAGACTGGGGGGTGGCTAAAGAGCAGGAGAAAGGGAAATGTCTCCATGTGTCTTGGCAAATCCTTAGTTATGTCTCAATTAACACTTTGAAAATTCAACTCTAAGGGACTAGAGGTCACTAACCTTAAGCCTCCCAAGTTCCCCAGGGATGCTGGGAAGGAAAGTTAATAATGCTTGGTTAGCAGGAGCTTGGGCCTTGGAGGATTCCCATCTATCCTTAGGAGTGTTGTGCCCATTGCCTCACAATGCTCCCCTCCCTTGGCCTGGCTGTTGGACAAATGTTTACAGAGAGGTGGAGTGCTGCCAAAGTGGAAAGAGCACTGACCTTGGGCCTCTCCTCTCCTCACCACTGACAGCTACATGAACCTGAGCAGGGCCATTCTCCTCTGAGCTGGCTTCTCATCTATAATGGCCTGTCCCCAAAGATGCTCATGTCCTAATTCCTGGAACCCCTGAATACGTTACCTTATAGAGCCAAAAGGAATTTGCAGATGTGATTAAGGGTCTTGAGATGGGGAGATTATCTTGTATTATCCAAGTGGGCCCAGTGTAATCACATGGGTCCTTACAAGTGAGAGGGTGGCAGGAGGGTAGAATCAGAGGAGGTATGACCACAGAAGCAGAGTTCGGAGTGATGTGACTGCTGGCTTTGAAGATAGGAGGGAGCATCAGCCTGGGAAGGCTTCCATAAGCTGGAAAAGGCAAGGAACTGATTCTCCCCTGAAGCCTGGAGAAGGAACACAGCCCTGCTAACACCTTGATTTTAACCCTGTAAGACCCACTTCAGACTTCTGACAACCAGAACTGTAAGATAATATATCTGTGTTATCTTAAGCCACTAAGTTTGTGGTAATTTGTTGCAGTAGCAATAGGAAACTAATATAGGGGTCAAATAACAACTGATCTGCCTACCCTCTTAGGGTTGCTTTGAGATTCAAATGAGATCATTTATGTGGTGGTACTCTGAATACCGTTACCTACAGCACTGGTGATTCAGTGGTAGAATTCTTGCCTTCCATGTGGGAGACCGGGGTTCGATTCCCAGCCAATGAACCTCATACACAAGACACTACCTACCCAAAATGTCAGTGGAGGCTTGTGTGTTGCTATGATGCTGAAGAGATTTCAGCAGAGCTTCCAGACTGACAGGCTAGGAAGAAAGTCCTGGTAATCTGCTTCCAAAAACTCAGCCAATGTAAACCCTATGGATCACAATGATCTGATCCACAACCCATCATTGCGATGACCCAGGACTGGGGAGTGTTTTGTTCTGTTGTGCATGAGGTTGCCATGAGTTGAGGTTCAACGTGACAACAGCTAACAACGACAATGTAATGCACTGTCATTACTAGCATTATAGTGTTTCCTTGAGGGAGGATGCATGCATAGATAAGCTCAATGGTGTGCTGATAAATGTTTAATAATCAGCTCTTAGGGTTGGGGTGAGGAGGGACAGCCCTAATATGAGGCATTTGTCTACTTCCAAGGTATAAATACTCCTACTATGGCTGACTTTAGGCTATCAATACAAAGTCACGAAACCAAGAGTTAGGAAAAGATGTATGCAATCAGCTTTTACCAGTTTGTAAGAGGAGTATAAGATTATTCTCTGGCTTTTGGTAAGGACAGATCACGACAATATGGAAACGTTAAATAGCTTCAGGAAAAATTCAAGTTTGGTTGAAGGAAAAGTCTCTTTAATACAGGGACTGTCCTACCAGGGGAGCCCTGGTGGTGCAGTGGTTAAGAGCCATGGCTGCTAGCCAAAAGGTCAGCAGTTCGAATCCACCAGCTGCTCCTTGGAAACTATGGGGCAGTTCAACTCTGTCCTGTAGGGTTTCTATGAGTCAGACTCTACTCGACTCGATGGCAATGGGTTTGGTCCTATCAGGACAAGTTCCTATAAAGAAAATAAATTTTGGACCTGGGATATAGACTCTCTTGAAATGTTGCTCCTTGCCTGGGTTGGCAGGGAGATTGGACACTGTATTAGCTCCCTAGGACTAATGTAACAATGTACTATATGTTGAGTGGTTTATAAGAACAGAACTGTCTCACAGTTCTGGGGTCTAGTAGTCCAAATTCAGGGTGTCAGTAAGACCATGCTGTCTCCGAAGGCTCTAGGAGAAGAGGCTTTCTTGTCTCTCCTGGCTTTGGTTGCCTCAGGTGTTCCTTGGCTGCAGTATAACTCCGTGGTCACATGGCCATCTTATCTCTGTCTGTCTCTCTGTGTCTCTTGTCTTTTATAGGACACCACTCAGATTGGTTTAGGACTCACCATACTTTAGTATGATCTCATGTTAATTTAAATGATAACATCATCAAAGAACTTATTTCCAAACAAGGCCACATTCACAGGTACCAGGGATTAGGACTTCAACATTAATTTTTAGGGGTACATAATTCAATCCATAAGAGACACCTACTATATTCTAGTCCTGGACTCATGGAAAAACCTAACAGTGACAATTAGACATGGTCCCTGTTCTCAAGGAGCTCATAATCTAGTCCAGTATTTCTTAGATATTGGTCACTTGTGTCTCGTACTTGTGGCTTCTGGCTTCTGCATAACCACATACCACCTGGACTTACAGTAAATTTATATTTTTTGAGTTGAACTTTTTAAAATTTAAATGATCAGAATTGAAGTTGGCTAGATATAAAAGAAATTCAACTGCAATGGCTTAACGAAGAAAGGAGATTGTTTTTCACATAATAAAGAGAGTAGGGGTAGGAAGTCCCGGATAAGGGCAGCTGCTCAAAGAAACAGTCTCTTTCTTTCTTCCTGTTCAACCATCCTGAGCATCTTCATAATCCAAGATGTCCAAAACTCACCCAACCATTTCATCTGGTTTTCAGGCAGAAGATGGGGTTGAGTGTGGAGGATCGAAAGAAAAATCATCTTCCAGCAAAGTCTGACCCTTTTTATTAGGAATATAATAGTTTTCTCAAAATCCTCATCCAGTAGACTTTTGCTTACATCTCACTGGTCAGAATTGAGTTACATAGTCATCCTAGCTGCAAGGGAGTCTAGGGAGATGAGTATTTTTAAGCGGGAACATTGATTCCTGAACAAAACGGGGATTCTGTGAATAAAGCCATGTAAGAGACTGAGATAATCTAGATAACTAGCAATGTCTATCACTCTGAAACATCTACTTAGTCTCAGTGAAGAAATATCTGTAAAATCATGTACTTACAGGAGCAGTCATATGTTTTCTAACACATGTTAAAATACAAAAAAAATTAGAACATAAAATGCATAGCTATAAAAATTTAAACCTCAGACTTTGGAAACCCTGGGTTGTCACTACCAGTGGCTTTATAATCAGTTGTCATTGAGGTGATTCTGACTCACGACAACCCCATGTATGTCAGAGTAGAGCTGTGCTCTATAGGGTTTTCAGTGGTTGATTTTTCAGAAGTAAATCAACAGGCTTCTCTTCTGAGTTGCTTCTCTCTGGGTGGACTCAAAGCGCCAGTCTTTCATTAGCAGTCAAGTACGTTAACCGTTTGCACCACCCAGGGACTCCACTGGCTTTACAGGGACGTAAAATTTGCCAAATTCCTTTCTTGAGCCACAGTGCTAACTTAGACTCCTTTCAGAAAATGATTTCCAAGAGCGTGTGACAGAAACAGACTCTGGGAGGCAGGATCAGGGAGAAGGCTTCTTAAAAAAAATTTTTTTTAAAATTGAGGTATAATTATTTACAATAAAATGCACGGATCTAGTTCTGGCAAAATGGTGCTTTAGGGAGAAGCACCACGCCATCCCTCCACAGCAAAGATCCGAAAAACTAAGCCGAACAGAGAATACAACAATCCTGAAACCCTAAAACATCAAATAAAGAGATAAAGAACTCAGCCAAGCACCAAATGGAGTGAGAAAACTGACAGAGAACGGAGAGCGAGGAGAGATTC